>NW_024384835.1:0-238811 GCF_016835505.1 Polypterus senegalus
TTTTAAAGGTAATTAGTGTTGTCTCTGAAGTCAAATTATATCAAAATAATACTTTCTGCATGTTACAACTTTATACTGTGCCTATAAATTAGAATAGCTTCATCGGGAACATTATTATAGGTATTTTAGAAAAAAAAAGACCTAATATTTTTAGTCAGAAATCATGTTCAAGTATGAAATGTCTTCTGATTCTGTATATATTAAATACTGCACATCTGTAAACATTTTTTAATGATTATGCACATCATCATTTTCTATAATTTATGACATAAAGAATTGTGCAACTGTAACAAAACACTCATTTTCTGATGAAAACTGAAAATTGTACTGTATATAGTAGCTTTTGGCAAGGACTGCATATATTTTCAAATTTTAGGAATCAGCATTAACTCACTTTCAATAGTCAAAGTTGATGTGAAAGTCTGTGATTCATCATTGAGAAAGACAGTGCTGGATTTTTGTAGTCACTTTTTCATGCTTGAGGCATTCACTATACAATTTGCTTTTGTATTATTATTTCTTTTTACTTTTTATAATGTATTACTCAGATATCTGTAAAAAATATTGACTTCAAACAGTTGTATCATTCAACATATAGATGTAGGCTCACTAAATGTGTTGTATACCCAGATAATGTGGTATATTGTATTACATACTGAGCTAGTAAAAATGACCAAAAGATGGTGCTTGTGATGAATCACCCTTTAAAAACAAGATTGCTTAATTTGCCCTTAAGTTCACTTAATGTACTACTGGAGCCACTTGTTCTGGTTATTTTGGAAAGACTGTCATATGCTTGTGTGTGAATCTGCCAGCGTTTGTTCCTGTCTTGGCTCCAGCAGACCCCCGTGACCCTGTGTTAGGATATAGTGGGTTGGATAATGACTGACTGACTGTCATATGCTTGTTCTGACTATTAACATTGTATATTGTAACATGCAACAGATAAAGACAAAGAAAGAGACAACATACATTTACCAAGTTTGAGATGCCACTTGGCACTTCTTATTTTTCACTCTGCAATAATCACACCCTCATAGAAGTTTTTCACAGCTGTTCTAATACCAATTCTAATGTCTAATTCATTCACCATTCTCTTCTATATATCTCTTTTCTGACATCAACTGAGGACAAGGTGTAGGAGGAAAGGACACGTTTAGGAGGATACGTTTAGTAGGATGGTCTTCTTTAAAGATGCAGTCTTTGTGTTGCGTGTTTTGCATTCAGCTGACACTGGGCATTACAATACTTTATAAAATGTTTTAATGTTTTACAGTTTTCTCACCATTTTAATTAGCCTCCTGATTCAGTGGGACTCTCTTGAAGTGATGTTATCAGCCCAGCAGTCAACAGTGTAGAAAATTGCACTGGCTATCACAGAGTTGTAGAAAATTTGAAGGATGTTACTTTCCACTTTAATGAAACAGTCTCCTAAAGAAAAAGAGCCCGCTCTGCCATTTCTTAAATAGTTTCTTTCTGTTACAAGACCAGTCCAGCCTGTCATTGATATGGACCTTAAGGTACTTGTGGGAGTGCACTTTCTCTGCACCCGCTCCCTGAATAGTGTCCAGACATAAGGCTGTTTGGTGAAAGTCAATAACCATTTTCTTGGTTCTGCTTATGTTAAGATGCAGATAATTCTCTTTGAACCAAGAAACAAATCTCTCCACCTGACTCCTATGCTCTGTGTTATACTCACCTTATCAATACAACATTTAAGTGCAGAATCATCTGAGAATTTCTGCAAGTGACTTGACCTGGTGTTATATTTGTAGTCTGAGGTGTACAGAATGAAAAGTAAAGGAGACAGAACTTTTCCTTGTGGTGCTCCAGTGTTGCTCACATCTGTATCAGTGACACAGTTCTTGAGTTTCACAAACTGCAGTCTGCCTGACAGATAGTCCATTATCCAGGACACCATAGGCTTATCCACCTTTATAAATCCCTGTGCTAACCTCTTAACAGGAATGGCTGGATGGTACTGAAGGAACTGGAGAAATAAAAAAAAAACATAATCCTCACAGTGCTGCAAGCTTTCTCCAAGTAAGAGTAAGCCTTGTGTAGCAGATAGGTAATTGCATCCTCCGCTCCAATCTTTGTCTGGGAGGCAAACTGCTGTGGGTCCATTTGTTGTATCATAAGAGAACTCATATAGTCCAGGGTCTTCATGATGTGAGATGTACTGTAAGTGCCACAGGTCTGTAGTCATTTGATGAAGCAGCCCCTGCCTTCAATTTAACAGGAACAATAGAGGATGTTTTCCACTGCAGTAGCACTTTCTGAAGCCTTAGAGACAGACAGGACAGGTGACAGAGGATATTACAAAGTTGGTCAGCACAGATCTTAAGAACTCGAATACTTACTCTATCTTGTCCCTCAACTTTTCCTGTGTGTTGCTTCCTCAGTTGTCTCTCCACTTGCTCTTCAGTTATGGACAACCCATACTGATGGTCAGAGGTGGACTTGTCACTGGCCATTCCAGAGTATATAGTGTATACAGTATAAGAATACTTGCACTTGTAACACAGTACAGAAATTAATACTTTTTAGAAAACGCTTAGTAGGAAATACAATATGGAAATGACAAAGGGTTTCTTAGCTAAAGAAACTAATAATTTTAAGGACATAACTTATGCATGTATGTGTTGTGAGAGGCACCACCCGGGAACCTTACCTGACAGTAATGCCTGGATCCCAGAAGTACTGGGTAAGATAGTGTGCACAAGGCATTGTCTCCCTTGGAATGCTAGATGGTAGCCCTCCTAGGCTGTGGTGGTGTCATGGTTTTCCACAGTGCATCATGGGGAATCGAGTTCTTTGGCTCAGCCCTGTTTAGGGGCCACAGAGAGAACTTGCAAGCCCTACTTTGTCAGGCTTTGGCCTCACCCGGAAATGCTTCCGGGCTACAATTATGAAACGCTGGAAGTACTCCCAGGTATTATATTAAAGAGGTGCCTGCCTCAACTCAGGGAGCCACAGTCAAGAGGAGGAGAAGGACAACGCTTTCTTGGAGGAGTGGAGGCAGAGAGAGACAGAGAAGAACAGCAAAATGCTACTGTACCTTAGTTTTGCAACAGTGCTTCCGGTGTGGGAAACTCTTTCCCGTAAGAGTTTCTCACAAATAAAAACCTTTGTAAATAGCAAACCTTAGTCAAAGCCTGTGTGTTGGGCGTCTGGGGAGCTGCAGTGCCCTCTGGTGAGCACATTGTTTATACTTACCTGTTTGTAGTACCATTGGAAAATTGTGCTTTTTCAGTATGCTAAATTTGACTCATAATATTTACACAAAATTTGTGCATATTAGTTTATTGTGTTTTTATTTTAGAATTATTTAGATAACAGCTTGTAAGCTATGTAAGGTAAAGTGTGCACACTGTCCGGGGGCATCCACCCCAGAATTAGAAGTGTCTAACTGTTACCATGTCCTTGCGGAGCTGGATGGTGACTCTGATAATTCTGAGGTGGTAGGCATGGATGAGAAGCCCCAACGGGCCACCTCAAAACCAGTTCCCAAAAAGAGAGAGGTAGTTAGGGATTCAATCATTTAGGGGGATTGAAGTGCAGGGGTGCTCCAGAAGGAGAAGAGTCTGCACGGTGTGTTGCCTTCCGAGTGCACAGGTGGGAGACCTCCCTGGAAGGGTGGATAGGCTCTTGGCCAGAGCATGGGTGGATCCAGTTGTCATTGTCCACGTTGGAACAAATGACATACATAAGGGTAGTCTGTCAGTTCTGCGATCCAAATTCAAAGAGTTAGGTACCAAGCTGAGGAGCAGAACTGACAAGGTAGTCTTCTCCGAAGTTCTGCCTGTGCCACGCCATTCCAGGTAAAATTGAGGAAATCAGAAGGCTTAATGTGCAGCTCAAATCTTGGTAGAAGGGTAGAAGGGTATAGGTTTATGGGGCATTGGGACTCCTTTTGGAACAGATGGGACCTGTTCGCCGTGACGGGTTACATCTGAACGGAGGGGCACCAATGTATTGGGGAGGCGTATGTCTAGGCTAGTCGAGGATTGTTTAAACTATGGGAATGGGGGGCAGGGAGTTTAGGACAGGCCAGATTTAGATCTATACATGGAAGAACAAACAATGGTGTAGAAATAAAAATGCATAGTAATGTAAATTTTAAGCAAACACGTAAAGTAGAAGGATTAACACATTAAAAATAGCTTGCCTTAATGCTAGAAGTATCAAAAATAAGGTAAGTGAGTTGGAGTTGTATGTAGCAGAGCATAATTATGATATTATAGCAATAACGGAAACCTGGCTAAATAACAAAGATGGGGATGAGTGTAACATAGAGGGATACACATTTTTAGGAAGGATAGACAGAACAGAAAAGGAGGTGGGGTTGCTGTTTATGCCAAACAGGAATTAAATGTAAGTCATCTTCAGTTGGATGATGAGCCCCATCTTAGTGAGGACATGTGGCTTGCCTGGAAAATATTAGGGAAAAGGTCTTATTTTAGGAGTGTGTTATAGACCACCCAATTCAGACAGTAATTTCAACACACATCTTTTAGTAATATCAAAAGGCAAGTTTACAGGGGATATTATAGTCATGGGGGACTTTAATTATCCAAATATTAACTGGGATAACCTTACAGATGGAGGAGCACAAGAGGTTTTAGAAGTAATCAGTGACTGTTTTTTAACACAGCATGTTAAAGCACCAACAAGGGGTGAAGCCTGTCTGGATTTAGTATTCTGTAATAATCAGGATAGAATTGAGGGTGTAGAGGTGATTGAACCACTAGGGTCAAGTGACCATAATGTAATACAATTCTCAGTATTTTGTAAGAGTACAGATGCAAAGACTAAAATTGTTAAGTTGAACTTTAGTAGGGCTAATTTTGAGCAGATGTGAAAAAGTCTAAGTAGGATAGACTGGGATAAGCTTTTAAATGTGGAGACAGTCGAGGAGCAGTGGAACAGGTTTAAAATGTTTTACATGTAATGCAGGACAGATACATACCTAAATTTGGAAGTAATAGGAAACTAAAAAACTCCACGATGGATTAATAAAGATTTAAAAAGAAGTTGCAAAGGAAAAACTGCTGTATAAGGCATATAAGACTGCAAAGAGAATCGTAGCGTATGAGAACATGAGGGCAACCATTAAGAAGGATATCAGAGAGGCTAAAAGACAGTTGGAGAGGAATATAGCAGATAAGGCGAAAGAAGACCCCAAGAGATTCTTTCAGTATTTTAGTAGTAAAAGAACAGTTAAGGAGGAGGTCAAGTTCATCAGGAATAGTAAAGGGAATTAAAAGATACAGACAATGAAATAGCAGATGCCCTAAACTTACATTTTTGAGGTGTTTACAAGTGAGCAAGTGGATAACCTCCAGAGGTAAACACAACTACTAAGGAGGTACTGAGGGATTTGGAAATTGTAGAGGGAGAAGTGCTGCTCAGATTAAATAAGATGAAATCAAACAAATCACCAGGCCCAGATAATATTTATCCTCGTGTTCTTAAGGAGGCTAGTGAGTACATATATAAACCCTTGACACATATTTTAGGAAGTCACTGTGCACTGGAGAGATTCCAAAGGACTGGAAAATGGCAAATATCATCCCATTATATAAAAAGGGTGACAGGGCAGATCCAAGCAACTATAGGCCAGTAAGCTTAACAAGCATCACAGGAAAATTAATGGAAGGAATTATTAAGGATAAGATTGAGCAACACATGGCAAGGACAGGAGTTATTCTGAACAGTCAGCATGGGTTCAGAAGAGGGAGGTCGTTTTACTAACATGTTGGAATTCTATGAGGAGGCAACAAAAGGATACGATCAAAGTGGAGCTTATGATATTATTTATCTGGACTTTCAGAAAGCATTTGATAAGGTGCCACATGAGAGGTTGGGCATCAAGTTAAAAGAAGTGGGAGTTCAGGGTGATGTTTTTAGATGGGTGCAGAATTGGCTCAGACACAGGAAGCAGAGGGTGATGGTGCGAGGAACCTCATCAGAACTGGCCGATGTTAAGAGTGGTGTTCCACAGGGGTCAGTGCTAGGGCGCTGCTATTTTTAATATATATAAATGATTTAGATAGGAATATAAGTAACAAGCTGGTTAAGTTTGCAGATGATACCAAGATAGGTGGATTAGCAGATAATTTGGAATCCGTTATATCATTACAGAAGGACTTGGATAGCATACAGGCTTGGGCAGATTTGTGGCAGATGAAATTTAATGTCAGTAAATGTAAAGTATTACACATAGGAAGTAAAAATATTAGGTTTGAATACACAATGGGCGTCGGAAAATCGAGAGTACACCTTATGAGAAGGATTTAGGAGTCATAGTGGACTCTAAGCTATCAACTTCCAAACAGTGTTCAGAAGCCATTAAGAAGGCTAACAGAATGTTAGGTTATATAGCACGATCTGTGGAGTACAAGTCCAAGGAGGTTATGCTCAACCTTTATAATGCACTGGTGAGGCCTCATCTTGAGTACTGTGTGCAGTTTTGGTCTCCAGGCTACAAAAGGACATAGCAGCACTAGAAAAGGTCCAGAGAAGAGCGACTAGGCTGATTCCAGGTCTACAGGGGTTGAATTATGAGGAAAGATTAAAAGAGCTGAGCCTTTACAGTTTAAGCAAAAGAAGATTAAGAGGTGACATGATTGAAGTGTTTAAAATTATGAAGGGAATTAGTACAGTGGATCGAGACTTGTATTTTAAAATGAGTTCATCAAGAACACGGGACACAGTTGGAAACTTGTTAAGGGTAAATTTCGCACAAACATTAGGAAGTTTTTCTTTACACAAGAACGATAGACACTTGGAATAAGCTACCAAGTAGTGTGGTAGACAGTAAGATGTTAGGGACTTTCAAAACTCGACTTGATGTTTTTTTGGAAGAAATAAGTGGATAGGACTGGCAAGCTTTGTTGGGCTGAAAGACCTGTTCTCGTCTAGAGTGTTCTAATTTTCTAATGGGACCAACACTATAACTACATCTTGGAGTTCATAAACTGACATTCTGTAATCAAAAATTTCTATAACTGAAATAGAAAGCAGGAACAAATGACCTTAATAGATAATTGATATTCATGATGTAGTTTTCCAAGACTGTCAAATTTGGGATTAAATAAAATTCTGGAGTGTATGTAAAATAGACTTAGACAAGAATTATGAAAGAATGTCAGTCATGATGTATTTTGTGAAATGGAAGGAGTGAAAAGATGCTCTTTGTTGACTCTCAGTTAACATGACTTGTATAAAGAACCTAGGAGTTGATTTTTACAGGACAGGAAATGGCAAGAGAAACTGGGAAGACAAAACTGAATGATAGAGCGTAGGTTGAATTTATGTAAAGGAAGAACTTTGACTTTTATGGGTAAATCCTTATTAGTTAAAACGAAGATACTGTCTTCATGTATGTATTTAGGGACAGTTTTTCCTTTGCCTCATTATTTTGGAGTTTAGGTTAAAGCAATGGTGTTTTGTTTTGTGTGGGAATGCAAGTATGAGAGGATAAGAAGATTTTATACAGAATGAAGTGTGGAAGACATGGTAGGGTCATTGAGTGGGCATGACTCTTCCATGTTTGGTCATTCAGGTATTTCTCAATAACAGGTAATTCTCAAAATATATTATTATTAAACAAACATGTATCTGAACACTAGAGATTATATAAGATCATGTGAGGTTTGCAACATAGTCAGTTCTTCCAGGTTTCCCTATAGGCTTACTAAAACCTATTTCTATTGTTTTTGAAGATCTACCATGAAAATTTTAGCTCAGTTAGTGGTCCCCGTTGGTGAAATGAACATGAAAGTATAAGCAGAGCAGGGGCTAGGGAATTTCCATAGCACTGTACATCACTTGGGCAATCTTTCATGTCCCACTCTCAATTTACTCATGATCCACTCAAGCACCCAAAGGTTGTACCCCGTGATCCACTGGTTGAGAAACATTGCACTGACAGGTTTACTACTGTACTTGTGAAGATGGACTAAAGTATACTGTACATATTTCATCCCATTCAAAAAACTACTGTCTACTAAAGAATTAACAGATTTTTCTTAAACATATTCTGTGTTTGCATGTTTTTCCCTTATTCATCTCTTGATTTTCAAGGAATTTCTGTGTATATTTGGGCTACACTGTCAAACTGACTTCTGGTTAATACCTAGAAGTTAATAGATAAACAGGGTGAGTCATGACCTGGAAGAATTCCATACACAATTCTAATTACGAGTCTTGAAGTGATTTTTTGGCCATAGTTGAGTGTGCTAGAAATGTTTTGACACATTCTGCATTACAAATCTCCCAGTTTCAGTTTTACATGGGTTTTAGCTTCATCTTCTATTCATAGCTTATCTGTACATCTGTCATGCAATCAGATTGGCAGCTTGTATGATGGAACCTGTTGATGACAGGAGTCTTTGCTAAACAGTCCATGTAAATGTAAACAAAACACCTGTTTTTAAAATTGGGCACAAGGTGTGGCTCGCTATGTGAGATATCTGCCTGATGGTACCCTCACATTGTATCGTTCTGTATATGCTTCAAAGGAGAATGGGACCTGAATCACATAGTCTGACATTGCCAGCTAGTTTTAAAATTAATTCCACCTTCTAAATTTTCAGGCTGAGATCTGTTCACTCTAATCCTTTTGTGGCACCACCAGTGGGAAGAACTGATTGATCCAATGAAAATTAAGAAAATAAATGTCATTGAGGCTCCTTATCAAAAACAAATTTATTTGGTAACATGCTAGGCAATATTAAATGGTTTGAAAGAATGAAAGCAAATAGGGCTATTTTTTTAAGAAGTTCTTATTTCAAACATTGAAACTATCTAGGTGGGCACATGTATTACCTGTTGAAAAGCGGTGGAGGCCATTCACATGAACAAGAGAGAAAAAAAAAATATAGGCATAATATAGTTATTGTGCATGAACTGTTTTGGTATGCTGGGCACATTAAAAAATATATAGAATTTGTTTTAGAAATAGCATGAAGAGACTGATGCAATGGTTGGGTTAACATATAAAATGCCTTAGGTGGTTTAAGGAAGTAGCTGAATATCATGTACACAGTAAGACTTGACAGTTGTCACATACACAGTCAATTTTATTAAAGAAGGGTAAGAGATGAACTTAAGAAATGTTTCAGAAGGACAAGAATGTAGTGGAATGAGACTTTTATTTTGGGTATGTAAGCTGGTAATGCTTTCTGCTGAAATCTTCTTGTGTCTTTTGAGTTTGTGAGCCAATCAGAGTAAATGTCAGGTATTACACAAGCCTTAATTCAGCACTCTTATGTAAATTCCATTGTCTATAAATGTGGGACTCTGTCTTTTCTCTGTGAACATTCTGTGACACCTCTGCTCAGAGAATCATCCCTTAGCAGACTGATACAAGATCAAGCTTCTTCCTGTCTGATTACTAAGTCAAAGAGGCCCTAGAGATACAAAATTCTTAGATAGTTTTATTTGCACTTCCATGGTTTTTTGTTGCCCAGATGTGTCAAATTCCTGTCGATGAGGGACACCCAAAAGATTGGGAATCCATCCGGCAAAAGTTAGGACTGGCCCGTTCATTTTATTTAGACTATAGTGTGGCCATTTTGTGGCTTCAATCATCATGGTTCAGGCCCTGAGGTCCATGGTATCCAGGGTCATGACATCGAGGTAATTGGTGAGTGGTTAAAAGATCGTCTTGCTGGTCATTTTATATTTCAGAATGGGCCAAACCCAGCAACTCACTTCACTTGTTATTTTCAAAACTGGCTATTAAAACAAAGCTCTGCCTTTTACTCTGATTTTTGGTTTACAATTTGGCTGTGATGTTTTCTCTTTTTGAGTTTTGATTTTGAACCTTGCTTTGCCTTGACTCTGTTCTTTCTCTTGTGTTTCTCTCCTATTTTCAAAACAGACTGCTGTTTTTGAAAACATTAAACCTGGCACTCATTTGCCTTTTAATTTGCTTGAATACAGTTTCTGAACAATGAGTTTCAAGGTGAATAATGAATTTTGGATGCAAATATACCTGAACAACTTTCAAACAGAGTAATTACAAATAGGGAAGGATTGGTATATAGTCAAGCAGTGCAAACCCACAATGCAAAGTAAAAATTTAAATTGAATATAATTAATCATTTTGCCATCATAATTCCAGTCCAAAAAGCCATTAATGCAAAAACATCCATCCATCCATTATCCAACCCACTATATCCTAACTATAGGGTCACGGAGGTCTGCTAGAGCCAAGCCCAGCCAACACAGGACACAAGGCAGGAAACAAACCCTGGGCAGGGTGAGAGCCCACCGCAGGGCTGATGCAAAAACAACAATACTGAAAAAAAAAATATCACTTGGTTTTCCACCCTTCTTTTCTCCCCCTTGCTGACACCCATGGTAGTAAAGGTCAGTAAAAGCAAACTCACAATAGCCGAAATGATTTTAATGTTTACTCATTTATGTAATCTGTTTATTGCAAGGGCCACAAGATAGAAAGCAGTCTAGCAATGGGGATATTAAGACCACACCCAGACAGAGGCTGGGCGCAGTTGTTCAGAATGTTGGTGTGAAACTGTAGTAAAAATAAACTCACTTGAAATTCAACTGTGTGAACTATGCTATTCACTTTGCCACCATTCGACTTGGGTTGTCATCAATAAATCCTTTATTTGGATCACCCTAAGATATTCATGTGGTCTGCCTGAATTCCTCTGGGGTTTTTCTCACAGTCCAAAGTCATGGTTTCAAGTTCTGCAAGTTGTTAAAGTGATTATTATTGTGCCTCAGTGTACCTTGTGATAGATATCCTGGCTTGCACTGGCTCGTGCTTGTTACAGGTTTCACAATATTCATGATTCTGTATTCCACAAGCAGTTAAGGAAGAAGCATGCATGGAGCATAGCACTGTATGAAAAATCATGGTGTATACTGTGCTTTCATTTTATGCATTAAAATGTACTTGCCTAATCTTGTTTTTAAGGTGCAAATAAAATGGAAGGCCAAAATTCAATGAGTAGCATTCAGATGATGTTTAGAAACAAAGTGAAAGAATGTCAAAACATCATGTTCAAAGAAGCAATAGAAAAAATGCTGGTGAAATTTTCTAATCTGAAGGTGAGAGACATTTCAGTGTTTATTTTGTCTGAAAGATAAAATGGTGTAAAGCAGGGATACTTTCACATCACACATGCAGACATACATCTGGGTAAATAAGTTCTGTAACCTGAAAATCTCAGTATATAATCTGAGATAATATGCATGAATAGAGTGAGGACATGCATAGTCCTCAGAGAAGCTGTATCTGTCAACTAGAAAGCCCAAAATGGTCATGCTTTTGGCTTGCCCATTGCATTAAAATAACAAACAACACGTATTTGCATGGCAAATGTTCATACAGGGTGGAGTGGTGGCTCTGAGGCTAAGCATCTGCGCTGGTATCCTGAAAGTTGCCAGTTCAAATCCCCGTCACTGCCAAAAGAGATTCTACTCTGCTGGGCCCTTAAGCAAGGCCCTTAATCTGCAATTGCTCCAGGGTCACTGTACCATGGCTGACCCTGCGCTCTGACCTCAAGGGTATGTGAAAACTTAAACATTTCTAATACAAGAAATTGTATAAGGCGAAATGAACAAAAAAAAAAAAAGTGTGTAACTCAAGCAATTTTACAAATAGTAAAAAACAGTATAATTACAAATACAAATAAAAGATAGAAATGAAAAATCTGTAACAGATGTGAATGTAAATTAAATTACAAAAATACAACTAAATGTTAGTAACTTGGTTTTTATGGCAAGTCCGATTTGGTAATATATCCTATTATTAGATAATCAGGCAGGAGAGGAAAACAAACTCCAGCTGGCATGAATGTTGAGCAAAAAAATCTCTGGCCTTCCAAGATCAAAAGACCATCTAGCACCATATGAGCATTCTGCAGTACTTAAATATGATGAAGTTATTCAATGTTATCTCTGCATAACAAAAAATCTTGGAATATTCAATACTACAGACATTATCACAGCAGTAGTATCTTTAACCTTTTCAAAAAGCAATCTTAATGTTTTCATAATGGGTGCTTGATAGCAGCAGTGATACATAAGAATTGAAGTATCTGTGAGCCAAAACAATAACTTGAATCATATTAATTAAAATCATCGAAAATGATACATATTGGTAAGTGTGGTAATTTAGAACTAAAAAAAAATAATAATAAGTATTATTTAATCTCTTAAGGAATTTGTGATAACTGCTATAGAAGTTAATATGGAAATATCTATGAAACTGGCACTGACACAGTTTCCAGACGGATTGATTTTACCAGGTAATAAATAATTTTCATTTATTAAAAATATGCTTAGCTATTTTGTACATATAACTGGAACATTGAATTGATGAATTGATACACATCTAATCCTGATTTGAAAAATACTTCAGACACGTACAGTTGTGCTTTACACTAGAGAAAGGATCAAATGACTTCTTCTTCTTCTTCTTCTTGCAGCTGCTCCCATTAGGGGTTGCCACAGCGGATTATCTTCTTCCATATCTTTCTGTCCTCTGCATCTTGTTCTGTTACACCCATCACCTGCATGTCTTCTCTCACCACATCCATAAACCCTCGCTTAGGTCTTCCTCTTTTACCCTTCCCTGGCAGCTCTATCCTTAGCATCCTTCTCCCAATATACCCAACATCTCTCCTCTGCACATGTCCAAACCAGCGCAATCTCGCCTCTCTGACTTTGTCTCCCAACCGTCCAACTTGAGCTGACCCTCTAATGTACTCATTTCTAATCCTATCCATCCTCGTCACACCCAGTGCAAATCTTGGCATCTTTAACTCTACTATCTCCACCTTTATCTCCTGCTTTCTGGTCAGTGCCACCGTCTCCAACCCATATAACATAGCTGCTCTCACTGCCATCCTGTAGACCGTCCCTTTCACTCTTACTGATACCCTTCTGTCACAAATTACTCCTGACACTCTTCTCCACCTATTCCACCCTGCCTGTACTCATTTTCACCTATCTTTCACAATCCCCGTTACTCTATACTGTTGATCATAAGTGTTTAAACTCATCCACCTTCGCCAACTCTACTCCCTGCATCCTCACCATTCCACTGACCTCCCTCTCATTTACACACATGTATTCTGTCTTGTTCCTACTGACCTTCATTCCTCTCCTCTCTAGAGCATATCTCCACCTCTCCAGGGTCTCCTCAACCTGCTCCCTACTCTCGCTAAATATCACAATGTCATCAGCAAACATCATAGTCCACGGGGACTCCTGTCTAATCCCATCTGTCAACATGTCCATCACAATTGCAAATAAGAAAGGGCTCAGAGTTGATCCCTGATGTAATCCCACCTCCAACTTGAAGGCATCTGTCACTCCTACCGCAGACTTCACCACTGTCACACTTCCCTCATACATATCCTGTACAGCTCTTATGTACTTCTCTGCCACTCTTAACTTCCTCATACAGTACCACAGCTCCTCTTGAGGCACCCTGTCTTATGCTTTCTCCAGGTCCACAAAGACACAATGCAACTCCCTCTGGCCTTTTCTATACTTCTCCATCAACATTCTCAGAGCAAACATTGCATCTGTGGTGCTCTTTCTTGGCATGAAACCATACTGCTGGTCACTAATCATCACCTCACTTCTTAACCTAGCTTCCACTACTTCTTCCCATAACTTCATGCTGAGGCTCATTGATTTTATTCCCCTGTAGTTACTGCAGTCCTGCACATCCCCCGTATTTTTA
Organism: Polypterus senegalus; assembly: GCF_016835505.1. Lineage (NCBI taxonomy): Eukaryota > Metazoa > Chordata > Cladistia > Polypteriformes > Polypteridae > Polypterus > Polypterus senegalus. Next base: position 13,739 of record NW_024384835.1, read on the forward strand.
AATATCGACACCAGTACACTTCTTCTCCACTCCTCGGGCATCCTCTCACTTTCCAAGATTCCATTAAACAATCTGGTTAAAAACTCCACTGCCATCTCTCCTATACACCTCCATGCTTCCATTGGTATGTCATCTGGACCAACTGCCTTTCCATTTTTCATCCTCTTCAAAGCTGTCCTTACTTCCTCCTTGCTAATCCATTGCACTTCCTGATTCACTATCTCCACATCATCCAACCTCTTCTGTCTCCGTTCTCTTCATTCATCAGCCTCTTAAAGTACTCTTTCCATCTGCTTAACATACTCTCCTCGCTTGTAAGAACGTTTCCATCTTTATCCTTTATTACCCTAATCTGCCGCACATCTTTCCCATCTCAGTCCCTTTGTCTAGCCAATCGGTTCAGGTCCTTTTCTCCCTCCTTAGTGTCCATCCTCTCATACAACTCATCATACGCCTTTTCTTTAGCCTTTGTCACCTCTCTCTTCATTTTGCGCCTTATCTTCTCATACTCTTGTCTACTTTCTGCACCTTTCAATGACTATATGACCATAATCTTTAACTGGGCAACAGCTAGGCCTTAATGTTTCTTATTTATTAATCAATTTATTCATTCATTAATGTTCTTTTTGCAGAAATTTTCAAAATGTCTTCTGTATTCAGATAAACATACATAAACATGTTTCTGTTTATTAATATATTCTTCCCTTCTACTTAGATTCAAGCAAGGAACTGGAAATGATGAAGAAACTTTGTAAGAATTTAAACCTTAATATTTTTAACTGAAACTACAACTAATACATTTTGTAGTAATTCCTAGTTTAATAATTGTGTTACTAGCATGTTCCTTTTTATGTCAACTCATGAAGTAGATTTTGTTTTGAATACCCATATCTTCTTTAATATTATCCATCCATCCATCCATTTTCCAACCCGCTGAATCGAACACAGGGTCACGGGGTCTGCTGGAGCCAATCCCAGCCAACACAGGGCACAAGGCAGGAACCAATCCCGGGCAGGGTGCCAACGCACCGCAGTCTTTAATATTACATAAGCAATATTCAAGCACTTGCTTAAAAAAACTGTTCATCAATCTCAAAAAAAATGACAAAAATGACACACACTTTTAGATTTTATTTTTAATCTTCCTTAAACATACCAGTAACAAATGTAACAGTTTTTTTTGTCTACATGGATGACCATTTCTCAATTGTCTTTGTTTCTTAATTTCACTGAAACCTAATGTGATATTAGAGGATAAAAAATTATTTTCTATTTAACAATATTAAAAAATGCAGGGTGTTTTAAGTGTTCAGAATCAATGTGGCATATTTGCTAAACTGTATTCATTATTTATTTTATGTCTAAGTCAAAACTAGACTTCACTTATTCTGTTCATCTGTGTACCTTATTGTTTGTATAGTAGATTAATTTAGCCCATTTTTTGTAAACTAAACTAGCTGTAGAATGAAAATGACATACTCTTATGAAACTGAAAAATAGTAACTGAAGAAAATGACGTAATTGTTCCTGAGCTTAAGGTTTATTTGCTTTTTAATTAAATATATCATGTTTAATTCATTTTAATAGGTAGAGGAAGAGGTTGATATTTGGTATATTTCACAAAAAATAAAATAAACCAAACACTTTTACTTATTAATTTCTACCCTTAAGAATGAAATGAAAAGCAAACTATGTTCTTACTTTAGGGAGGAGGAATGAACAAATGAAACATTTAAAATATGTTTCATCTGTTATTAACTAATATCTCTTTATTGTGTGAGTTCCTGTATGTATACCATGTATGTATTTTTGAATATGAACACACTGCCCACTACATCCAACAGTGGGCAGTATAAAATTAACAGATGAAAATGCTTTCTATTATGAGTTAAGATTTAATGTATCAAACAAGTGTGCACTACCATACTTCATAACACTGATGGTCAAAATATATTAAATTACAATGGCTGTAGACAAAATATGCATATATCTGTATACACTTTTGTTCAAGTTCAAATGTATTGCTATGTGCACATATTAAAATTAAATTCTTATTTGCATGTTTCGTCAGAACAGAAGACAATAATACACTACTAACAAAGATACATACACATAAAATGTATACTGTATAGATACAATTAAATTCAGTAAATGCAATACATATTTGCAAGCATTGGTGTATACATACAGTATGTGTATAATATGCAGTGTTTTTATGTTATACAACTTGTTATTATGTTTGTTTATTCAGTAACTTTATCACCTGTGGATAGAAACTGTTCTTGAATCATCTAGTGTTGAAATAGACCTTTGCTTGTTGTCCATTTTCTTAACAATTGGCCAGATCAATGCAAAAAATGATGAATACTGGTGAACAAAACTGAATTAAACATATTATGCGCAAACTATTTGTAGGCAGCCGTGCAGTTCAATTAATATTCAATGTGTAACTCTGGTCTGTGTAACTAATAAGCTTTGTACTCATATACATAAAAAGCTCATGAAATATTTGGTGTTTATTTCTATGTATTGTTATGCTTATGTTACATTAACTGCTTTTTCTTTTATTACACATTTTGGCTTTTGTTTTTATTATAATGCTTTATTAGTCTGTGAGAATGTATTTCTTGGGCTCTACCAGGAGAAACACTAAGAAAGTTCCTTCTTTCTAAGCATTTCTAGCAATAGGGGCAAAACCCCTAAATAAACACTGATTGTTTTAATGTACCAAACAATATCCTCTTAAAATTATAAAAGATGTTTCCACATCCTTGCATTTGAGATCTTCACAACTATTGAAAACCAGACATATTGAAGCATCACACTGGGCAACCTACTCACTCTTAAAACATTTGAATTCTGGACCTAAACTTCCAATCTCCTGAATTCTTTGCATGCTCTGCCATCACATGGAGAAGGTAACACCTGAAGCAATGCAAGCATCTCAGCTAGTAGAGACAGAGGGAAGAGAGAACGTGAGAGTCGGTCCTAATCAATGCAATACACCCTGCTACCTTGCTGATATTCAACTTGGGTCTCCCAGCAGAGCCTGACATGTACTGTGTGCTGAATAATTCTTTAATGCAAGCCAATTATAAAATTATTATTTGTGTCATGACTGTTTTTGTCTGTTTCTATGGTTATTTTGTTGCTGTTGTGGCTTTAAAGCTGGAACTGTAAGTGGAACAAGCTTTCCACGGTGCATTTCCCAACATTGAAGCTGAGCAGTTCCTGGAGCTAACATCCCTATCGGACATACATTTTTTGGTCACATATCAGACAAAATTAAGGCAACTGCTTGACAGTATTTTGCTGAATGAAAAGTTTTTAATTACATTTTAAACAAATACATTTGCAACTTGTACAATTTTGACCTTATTCCAATGTGAGATATTAAGCTACCTATGGCAAATTGATTTAAGGCAAGATGTAGAACAAACAACCATCCATCCATCATTATCCAACCCTCTATATCCTAACTACAGGGTCACGGGGGTCTGCTGGAGCCAATCCCAGCCAGCATAGGGCGCATGACAGCACTAAATAAATTAAAGTGAACCTCGCATGAAAATTATGTTTTACAGATCCCACTCTTGGAGATGGACCTGTATGTAAAATTACCCTATGAACACAACACAGCTATGTGACCCATGTAACAGTTTAAAGGTGCCACATGAATACACTAACCAAATGGCAATAGATGGAGTTTAGCTGATAGGTCAGTCAGGTGGTAGGCAAGTGTGGATAGATACAAATGTATTAAACTTGCTGTAGCAAATTAGGTCCCAGAACTCATTTGGGATTTTAAAAATACACTACTGCTTATGTATAGCCTGTCAGACCTTTGTCCTAAGCGAGTTTATAGAACCAGACTTCTCAATCAAGAAGCATCTCTGTCTCTCTCTCTAACTACAGAATTACCCTCCACTAGATGCTCCAAGTGGTTATAAAAATGCTGAAAAGTTCCTGTTTGGTACTGTACGTTTAGAATTTGTACCAGTGGATAACAGGCTTTCTTCCAAGTGTCTTCCAGGTGTAGAGAGGAACACTTTTATTCTTGTTTGTGTATGCACCTAAGAACTAATCAATGTATTTGGGTTTTTTACAAACACTGTATGCTTTCCTTGAAAGAATACTTCCCAGCTACACTGTTCCTTTACTGAAAGACTTCAATACTCATGTTAGGAGTAATAGAGATGCCTGAAGGGGCATGATTGAGGGGATAATGCCACCTGATTTACAGTGGATTCAGAAAGTATTCCGATTCTTTCACTTTCTGTGTTGCAGATTTTATTTTAAATGAATAAATATGACATTTTATGCATTAATCTACACTCAATAAACCATATTGACAAAGTGAAAATATTTTCTGAAAAAAAAAAAAACTAAAACAACTGAAATCCTCAGATGCTTTGGCACTACAGGTTGTGGTATGGTGCATCCTGTTTGCTTTAATTATCCTTGAGATGTGTCTAGAACTTAATTGATTCTTCTTCTTCTTTCAGCTGTTCAAACCATCTCCTAAACACCGCCATGCTTCCACAAGGATGTCATCTGGACCAATGGCTTTTCCATTTTTCATCCTCTTCATAGCTGTCCTTACTTCCTCCTTGCTAATCCATTGCTCTTCCTGATTCACTATCACCACATCATCCAACCTCTTCTCTCTCTTGCTCTCTTCATTCATCAGCCTCTCAAATTACTCTTTCCATCTGCTCAACACACTCTCCTCGCTTGTGAGTACGTTTCCATCTTTATCCTTTATTACCCTAACCTGCTGCACATCTTTTCCAGCTCGATCCCTCTGTCTAATCAATCCAATGTCTAATCCCTCCTTAGTGTCCAACCTCTCATATAACTCATCATATGCCTTTTCTTTAGCCTTTGCCACTTCTCTCTTCACCTTGTGCCTTATCTCCTTGTACTCTTGTCTACTTTCTGCATCTCTCTGACTATCCCACTTCTTTTTCGCCACCTTCTTCCTCTGTATACTCTCCTATACTTCCCTATTCCACCACCAGGTTTCCTTTTCCTCCTTCCTCTTTCCAGATGTCACACCAAGCACCCTTCTTGCTGTCACCCTTATTACATCTGCTCTAGTTCCCCAGCTGTATGGTAGCTTATCACTACCACCCAGTGTCTGTCTCACCTCCTCCCTAAACTCAACCTTGCAGTCTTACTTTTTCAACTTTCACCATTTGATCCTTGGCTCTGCCCTCACTCTCTTCCTCTTCTTGATCTCCAGCGTCATCCTACAGACCACCATCCTATGCTGCTTAACTATACTTTCCCCTGCCACCACTTTGCAGTCTGCAATCTCCTTCAGATCAACTCTTCTGCATAGGATGTAATCTACCTGTGTGGATCTTCCTCCACTACTAGAACTAGAACTTCCTCCACTCTAGAACTTGAAATTGATACCACCTATGAAAAACTGAATTGATTTAACATTGTTTAGAAAGGCACAAATACGCCTATATAAGGTCTCCAAATTCACATTGCATGTCAAAATGAAAACCAAGCCAGAAAGCCCAAGGATCTCTCTGTAGACTTCTGCAATCTAATTGCAGTGAGTCATAGATCAGGCCAACTCTAAACCTTTGAGTATTCCCGAGCACAGTGACCTCAATAATTGTAAAATGGAATAGGTTTGGAACAACTAAGACTCTTTCTAGAGTTTATCATTTGACAATCTGAGTAAACAGACTAGAACAGACCTAGTCAGGGAGGTAACCAAGAAACCAATGGTCACTCTAGGAGAGCTTCAGAAGTCCTCTGCTGAAATGGGAAAAACTCTCAGCAGCACTACATAAATCAGGTTTTTATGGTAGACAGAAGCCATTCTTGAGTAAAAGGCATATGACAGATCAATTGGAGTTTGCCAAACACATTTAAACATTCCCTGGTTTGATTAGGCTAAAACTAAACACTTTGGGCAGAACTTCAAGCACTGCTCATCACCTACCTACTTTCCCAGAGTGAAGCATGGTGGTGGCTATTAGGGTGCTTCTCAGTGATAAAAACAGGGAGAATGGTCAGAATTGAGGGATGGATGAATGCAATCAAATACAGAGAGAGATGCTTGAAGAAAATCTGCCCCAGAATACAACGCAACCTCAGACTGGGGTGACCGTTCATATATCAGCACGACAATGAGCTGAAGCATACAGCCAAGACATGCTTGAAAAACTTCAGGACAAGTTTCTGACTGCAAAACTGAGACTTAACCCCCATAGAACATCTGTGGAGAGACCTTAATATAGCAGGTTACTGAAGCTTACCATCCAATCTAGTATAGCTGTAGAGGATCTTCCAGGGCTAATAGGATAACCTGCCCAAATCCAGGTGTGCAAAGCTTATAGAGCCTTATCCAAGATGTCTCTAAGCTGTAATTTCTGTCAAAGGCGCTTCTAAAAAGTACTGAATTAAGGGTCTGAATACTTAAAGGAATGAGAAATTTTAGGTTTGGATTTTTAATAATTTTGCAAACCTTTATGAAAACATGTTTTCACTTTGTCATGTGTTATTGAGTGTACACTACCAGTCAGAAGACTCAGCAGCAATCCTTGGGGTACACCAGTGCATGTCTGATGTGCCTTTGATGACTCCCATCACCAGAAAACACTGTTGGATCTGCACAAGATATAGAACTCAACCATCTGAGAGCAGTCCCAGTGATGCCAAGGTCAGAGAGGGTGGCAAAAAGGATGTTATGGTTGACCATGTCAAAGGCAGAAAGGAGATCTAGTAGAATCAGGACTGATGACAGGTTGGTAACTCTAGCATGGAGTTGCTGGTCAACCACAGTCAGTAGAGTCCTCTCAGTCGAGTGGTTCCTCGTGAAACCAGACTGGTTGGTATCAAGCAACTGATCTGGAAAAAGGAAGGAAGAGATCTGGTTACAAACAGCAAGTTGAAGTGTTTCAGAAAGGAAGGAAATGAGAAAGACAGGCTTGTAGTTGTTAACTTGAGATGGATTGAATGTTGATGGAGTTATCTGAAGGAGATGTGAGGGAATAGGATAGAGAGGACAGGTTGTGGGGTGATTGTAGAGGAGGTTGGAAACATCAGTGGGAGACAGTGGAGAGAAGGATGAGAACTGACTGCTGCTGACAGCCACCCTGTCCTGGGAAAATGTGGCAACGTCATCAGTAGATAAAGAGACTGGGAGGATGTGGATTAGGGTTAAGAAGGGAAGTGAAAGCAGAGAACAGAGAGCATGTGTCAGTGGTGCTGTTATTTCTAGTCTGGTACAACCTTACCTTAGCATTGATGGTGACAGAAGAAAAGGATACAAGAAGGAACTGATACTTAGCCAGATCTGTCTAAGCTTTGGAGTACTTCTGAAAGCCAGGGACAGGAAGAATCTTTCGTGTGCAGGCCTGGAAGAAAAAGAACAAATGAACAAGACATATGAAAATGAGAGGACATATGAAACTTAAATTAAGATTATTACGTAAGTGAGCTTATTTGACAGTTCATGTATGGTTGATTACTGGTTTGTTTCTTACACTGCTGGAAGGATGTCAGTCCATCTATGATCCACAATTGTATTTAAAAAGGTTCAGTTATGGATAGACAGCTGGATTAGCATTTCTGCTTATCCTCTATTAATACTACCTATCCTATTATGTCCTTTGGTGCTTATAATTGTCATACTTCTTAGTTACCTGTATTTCTCACCAATGATTTCACAGCCTCTTTATTTGTTTAAACTCCCTCTCTTCACTCACTTCTGCTCATTTTCAGATCTATACTCTCCACAGCATAATTGGAGATCTATGTTTGCGAGCCCAGGTACATTCTAAGATTTAAACATTTATTTGAGAGTTTATTTAATTATTCTAGTCCACAAGGCCGCCGAGATGCCCATAACAACACTATAGAAATACTATACTATATTTGTTCAGGGGCACAGAAAATCTCAGCCTCTTAAGGATGTGACAAAACTAAAGCCATTGATGAAAAGGCTTATATCAGTTCTCAACTATATACTGTATAGAAGACTCAGACAAAAGAAGAAAAAATCATATGGTTCTATTATAATACTTAAAGATGCATGATAAGAAAAGAAATTGGTAAAGGACAGTGGAGTTGAGGAGGATAGTTTGCTGTATTCTGAAGACATCAGGGACTTAAGAGAAGATTCTCCTCTTAGCAGGACAATGGCACACATCATGTAATCAAAGTTAAACTGAAGCTGCTTAAATAAAAGAGTTATAAGGAAGGCCTGTCAAGATATAAACATCAACTCAACTGAAAATATATCATTTATGACATATAAACTTATAAAATTTGAGAAATTTTGCAAACAAAAATGGACAGGACACTACCTGAAAAAGATATTTCTGTCAAATTATTTACTAAAAGTGCTATAGATATATACTATATCCTTTGAGGTTTTAAAAAATAAAGTTAACGTTGAAACATTATTTTTTTATTTTTAATGATAGTTGCTTTTTTGGTAAAAATAACCCTGAATTGTTTAGGATCATGTATTCTGTTCATCACATTGCATGCTCCAAATCTTAACTTGCTGTTTATTTAGTCAGTCAATCAGTTCTCTATTCAGTGTTCTAGTAAGGATCAATGTATTTCTCTTGTGACAAAAAGCAGAAAGTAGACAGAAAAAAGGTTTGGGGATGTCCAACACATATACTGTAAAAATGGCGAAAAATAAAGAAAACACGGTAGTAGTATAGGGCGTCACTATTATACATCATCAGATTTTGACAGGTGTATGTCCCCCCTGGCATTTCTGGTACCCACCTGGTTAATGGGCATTTCCCCGCGCTCTGATCTCTGCCTCTTGTCGGGTGCGCTGTTTGACCGGCATCGGACCTTTTGTCAGTCGTGCGCAAGGAAAATGGTCGGCCGATCTTAGCCTTGATGCTAAAACTGGGGCTGATCATCTTTGTGATCCGAGACGGACCTTTGGGAACCTGTAAGGTGTCATAAAGGTAAGTCATCAATGGGGCCGAGCAGACATCCTGCTCCTATCTGCTTGCAGCGCCCGGGTGTGTACAGAGAGTACAGAGAGCGTGATTGACAGACCCCGGCGAGAGGATGTACAAGAAAACTTTAGAGAATCTATTACACACCCAAGGAACCTGGCAGTACAGCCCAAAGCACCCCTTGAGCATCCCGTTACCTTGCCCACCTTGTAAAACCATGCCCTTTATAAAGCAAGGCATATTTCAGATACCAAAAGTGTTTTAAAACAACAAGTTTTATTCAATGATTCAAAAAAAGATGTCAAAGTGTCTTAAAAACAACAAATTTTATTGAAGCAAAATTCCAAACATAGCAAAATAAGATCTGGTCTTCACTTTGAGTTACAAATTGTTTGCTATACATTAAAATTGTTTAAAGTATGAATAAAAACTGGAGAAACAGCTGTAAAATAATCACACAAGCTTATTTGTATACATTTGCAATTCACTTGAAAAGAAACAAAACACAAGAAAATGTATACATATATGATGTGGAAGACTGCCGGCTTCCCAGGCGTCCGCACCCCCAGGCGACAGGAGGAGCTCTCCTGACACCAGGATGCGTGCCCCGAGGTCCAGCAGGGCCTTATGGACTTTGTAGTGTTTATACACAGCCCTGCTGGATACCTTGGGGACCACCAGGAGTCGCTGTGGGAGGACTTGTGGGATCTGTTGTGCCCTATGACCGGAGCGTCACAGTCACGCGGACGGGAAGGAATGGCGTGCTCCGGGTGAAGTAAAGACTGATTGCCCTGACCCGGAAGGAATAGGAACTGTGGACTGCTGAGACAGGAACACCTCCGGGTCAGGGGCTATAAAGAACGGTGCCTCAGTCCAGACACTGAGCTGTGCTGGGTGGGAGAGGAGCAAAGTGTCTGGGAGGAGGAGAGGTTATTGTGTGTAGTTGTAGTGAATGAGTAGTGTGGAAGGTGCTTGGTGCACTGAGAGAAAATAAAAGAGTCTTGGACTGTAACCTGGTCTCCGGAGTTGTACCTGAGGGTTCGAGGGTGCACTACTGCCCCTACTGCCACACTGGCGAGGCCGCAGGATTCTCTGGCCGCCTGTTGGCAGAGGACCTGCATAAAAACAAATTTTGTGTGGGCAGACAACCTCGGTCGATTCCCATTTTTCACGGAGGTGCACAACACCACCGCTACCAGGAAAGCGGCAACAGTGCGTGCTATCCCGCTCTATAGGGCCATGGGAAAGAAAACTGGGAAAAAGAAGGTCAGTCCCAGCCACCTGCAGGGCATGACGGACGCCGAGATGTCCTGGACCCTCCTGACCGGGAGCGAGGAAGACAAAGCGCTAATCCGGGCGAACGAGCCCGGTAGCGAAGAACTGGACACGGACGGCTGTCGAGCGCGGACCCCTAGACAGTCCGGGGTGCCGCCATCCGCTACGGAGGCAGCTGGAGGTAAAACGCCCGGACGTTTGACTTTGTTTTATCATGTTTTGCAGACGCCGCCGAGAAACTTGCAGCGTGCCGACTGACTACCTCTGCTTCGGCAAAATGGCCGCGGCTCCCAGAAGGCAGGCCAGGACGCGGGACGGCTACCGACAGCTCCAGTCAACAGACTGGTCACCCGCGGTGGATGTCGGGACGGTGGAGAGTACCCGGAGTCCTCCGACGAGGCCGGTCGTTCCCTAACGGGTCCGAGCCTCCTGGAAAGGGAGGGGAAGGCAGGCGGCCCGAAACAAGAAGCCACCGACAAAGAGGGACGGGTTGTGGCTGGCAGTCTGCCAGCGTAAAGGAAAAGGCAGATCGCAGCCGGCTTGTAGTAGCCAGCCGTCCCTCTGAGGACTCCAACTCCCAGGAGCCTCTGCGCCACCCAGCAAACAGCGTGCGGGAGGGGACGTGCTCATTGGTTCCCGGCGGAGGGTAAGCAAAATGCGAAGCGCTAACAACTCCGGCCGTAAACATTAACTGTTTGGATTTACAGGGGCTCGAGGAATACCGGGATTTGGGTTTGGTACCCCCCCAAAATGGGGTTTTTGGGGCCACCTAGTCAGGAGGTAACCAAGAAACCATGTCATCAGAGCTTGAGTCCTCTGCAAATGGGAAAAACTCTCAGCAGCACTACATAAATCATGGTTTTTATGGTAGACAGAAGCCATTCTTAAGTAAAAGGCATATGACAGATCAATTGGAGTTTGCCAAACACATTTAAACATTCATTCAACGTCATCAGCAGATAAGGAGACTGGGAGGAGGTGGATTAGGGTTAGAAGGGAAGTGAAAGCAGATAACAGAGAGCATGTGTCAGTGGTGCTGTTATTTCTAGTCTGGTACAACCTTACCTTAGCATTGATGGTGACAGAAGAAAAAGATACAAGAAGGGACTGATACTTAGCCAGATCTGTCTAAGCTTTGGAGTACTTCTGAAAACCAGGGGCAGGCAGAATCTTTCGTGTGCAGGCCTGGAAGAAAAGAACAAATGAACAAGACATATGAAAATGAGAGGACATATGAAACTTAAATTAAGATTATTACGTAAGTGAGCTTATTTGACAGTTCATGCATGGTTGATTACTGGTTTGTTTCTTACACTGCTGGAAGGATGTCAGTCCATCTATGATCCACAATTGTATTTAAAAGGTTCAGTAATGGATAGACAGCTGGATTAGCATTTCTGTTTATCCTCTATTAATACTACCTATCCTATTATGTCCTTTGGCTTATAATTGTCATACTTCTTAGTTTACCTGTATTTCTCACCAATGATTTCACAGCCTCTTTATTTGTTTAAACTCCCTCTCTTCACTCACTTCTGCTCATTTTCAGATCTATACTCTCCACAGCATAATTGGAGATCTATGTTTGCGAGCCCAGGTACATTCTAAGATTTAAACATTTATTTGAGAGTTTAAATTATTCTAGTCCACAAGGCCGCCGAGATGCCCATAACAACACTATAGAAATACTATACTATATTTGTTCAGGGGCACAGAAAATCTCAGCCTCTTAAGGATGTGAAAAAACTAAAGCCATTGATGAAAAGGCTTATATCAGTTCTCAACTATATACTGTATAGAAGACTCAGACAAAAGAAGAAAAATCATATGGTTCTATTATAATACTAAAAGATGCATGATAAGAAAAGAAATTGGTAAAGGACAGTGGAGTTGAGGAGGATAGTTTGCTGTATTCTGGAAGAGATCAGGGACTTAAGAGAAGATTCTTCTCTTAGCAGGACAATGGGACACATCATGTAATCAAAGGCAAACTGAGCTGCTTAAATAAAAGAGTCATAAGGAAGGCCTACTCAAGATATAAACATCAGCCCAACTGAAAATATATCATTTATGACATATAAACTTATAAAATTTGAGAAATTTTGCAAACAAAAATGGACAGGACACTACCTGCAAAAGATATTTCTGTCAAATTATTTACTAAAAGTGCTATAGATATGTACTATATTCTTTGAGGCTTTAAAAGATAAAGTTAACGTTGAAACTTTTTTTATTTTTAATGATAGTTGCTTTTTTGGTAATAAAAATAATCCTGAATTGTTAAGGATCATATATTCTTGTTCATCACATTGCATGCTCCAAATTTTAACTTACTGTTTAGTTTAGTCAGTCAATCAGTTATCTCTATTCAGTGTTCTAGTAAGGATCAATGTATTTCTCTTGTGACAAAAAGCAGAAAGTAGACAGAAAAAAGGTTTGGGGATGTCGAACACATATACTGCAAAAATGTCGAAAAATAAAGAAAACACGGTAGTAGTATAGGGGCTATTATACATCATCAGATTTTGACAGGTGTATGTCCCGCCACCCTGGCATTTCTGGTACCCACCTGCTGCCACCTGGTTAATGGGCATTTCCCCCCGCGCTCTGATCTCTGCCTCTTGTCGGGTGCGCTGTTTGACTGGCATCGGACCTTTTGTCAGTCGTGCGCAAGGAAAATGGTCGGCGATCTTAGCCTTGATGCTAAAACTGGGGCTGATCATCTTTGTGATCCGAGACGGACCTTTGGGAGCCTGTAAGGTGTCATAAAGGTAATATTAATGGGGCAAGAGACATCCTGTCCTATTTGTTTTCAGTGCCCGGGGGTGTGTACAGAAGAACAGAAGGCGGATTGGGGGCCCCTAAACCCAGGATCGTGCCCCGAGGTCCAGCAGGGCCTTATGGACTTTGTAGTGTTTATACACAGCCCTGCTGGATACCTTTGGGAACACCAGGAGTCGCTGTGGGAGGACTTGTGGGATCTGTTGTGCCCTATGACCGGAGTACGCCACAGTCACGGACGGGAAGGAATGGCGGCTCCGGGTGAAGTAAAGACTGATTGCCCTGACCCGAAGGAATAGGGAACTGTGGACTGCTGAGACAGGAACACCTCCGGGTCAGGGGCTATAAAGAACGCTGCCTCAGTCCAGACACTGAGCTGTGCTGGGTGGGAGAGGAGCAAAGTGTCTGGGCGAGGAGGAGAGGTTATTGTGTGTAGTTGTAGTGAATGAGTAGTGTGGAAGGTGCTTGGTGCACTGAGAGAAAATAAAAAGAGTCTTGGACTGTAACCTGGTCTCCGGAGTTGTACCTGAGGGTTCGAGGGTGCACTACTGCCCCCTACTGCCACAATGAGTACATAAATGAAAATTCAAAACCAGGTCCAAACCCATCAGGAGTCGGTAATACACCTAAAATAAAATGTTTAAGCCAGCGCATACTTTATATATTTATATTTCACTAAATTATGCAAGCCTATTTTCTGTTTGGAACAGAGCCGATCACATAAAGCTGGTCTTCACAGGCTGAATCAGTTTTTGCGTATGCATCAATGGGTATCTCTCTCCTGCTCAAATTCAGCTATAATATCATCCACATCAATCTTGATAGCTTTACCGAAACAAAGGGAGAATGTACATTTTTAACAAAGCACGCAACAGGACACAAGTCTATCTCTTCTAGCCCTTTTGAGCATAAATAAGCTATGTCTATATGCAATAATTTTAGTGAACCAAATATTACAAAATGTGTCCATCTGGTATGTATTTGTTCTCTTGACATTCCGTACATTTTTCCACTAAATGTTCAACAGAGCTAAACACATAAGCCTGATGACTGAGCAACAAATATGGTCATAATGAATCTTTTTTATTAGATAATATATAAGGAGAAAACCTCTATAGGTTGCATTACGTGTCACGCTGGGCAGGGACCTGGTTTTCCTTGTTCTAGCTTCCGAGTTTTGGTTCCTCTGACAACAGAAACAAAACACAAACAGTTAACCGACAGAAAATATAACGCAAACAGATCTTGTTTAGCATGGATAATGCAATTTGTTTAGGTTTTTGTAAATTAATGTTGGTTTTAAAAAATAACAGTAATGGTGATTACAAACAAGTTCAAAAGCTGCTGTCCGAATCTTGGACTTTGTTGCATGGTCTTTGTATAAGCGAAGTGTTTAGTTCAGCAACAAACTGCTTCAGACAGTTAAGAGTATGAATTTTACTCTGTTTCACAATTCTTAATCCACACAAGGCTTTAACCATATAAAACACCATGTGTATTAATCTTTAAAAACACTCTATTGGGAAAAAAGAAAAAGAAATGTCAAAAAAAACGTGTTGGAATGGATGAGTGAACAATACACTTACAGTATGCACAAACAAGCACAGCTGAGGTTCAAGAGAAACAGAACAATTGTTTCAAATCAATTACCAGTAGCAAGTAGATTTAGCAGAGATGTCTTATTACTCAAAATTCAATGATGGATATAAAATTTATCCTCACTTGTATCAATGTGCTCTCAAAATATGCTTGGGCTGTGTAAAAAAAGGCCAAGACAGTTTCTCTGGGTTTTAGTTTGATCTTTAGACAGGTCGAGTTCCTAAAAAGCTACATACAGGCCAAGGCAAAAAATTTTATAACACATTGGTACAAAAACTTCTAAGACAGAACAATATTGTACATTTTGTCACGAACAGCGATGTAAAGGCCAGCATAGTAAAACGGTTCAATAGCACCTTAAAATCCAAAATGTGGAAATATTTTACATATGCCAATACTTTTCGGTATATAGATGTCCCGTCAGACGTTCTGCAGAGTTATAACCACAGTTTACACACCACGATTAAAACAAGACCTGTAGATGTGACTCCTGAAAATGCTCTGAGTGTTTGGAAAACAGTCTATGGTAGGGCCGGGCAAAGAAAATCTACTCCGTGCACTTTGAAAATAGGTGATCATGTCCGAGTTTCAAAATTAAAAAGTGTATTCGAAAAGGCTATGAGCAGTGGTTTACAGATGAGATATTTATTATCGTTGACTCTTTTAAAATGAATCAAACCTGTCTATAAACTAAGGTTACCCAGGTGATGAAATTAAAGAGAGATTTTATGCAGAAGAGTTACAAAAAATAAACCCCGATGCTAACCAGGTGTATACCGCATCCAGAAAATTCTAACCACTCACAGGCGAGGTAGAAACAAGCATGTGTTGGTAAAATGGCTTGGTTGGGACAAGAAATTTAACAGTTGGGTCAAGACTTCAGAAGTGAAAGACAAGGAGTTGAGAAACCAAGAAAAATGTCTAAAGTCAGAAATGGATTTTATATAACATTGCTGAGTAATTCATCGGCCAGAACTTTTCCCAACACAACAGCATCATTAACCATTCAGGTAGCCAAGACAATAAACTGCCCAGAGACTGGAAGTGGCACTGGTGGAACTGACTTACCCAAAATGTTCAATTCCATCACCCAGGAAGCACAATTTACCCTAATGAATGAGGAAACAAGAGAGCATGAAGTGACAGACCCAGAGACAGGATGTACCAGAAGGTTTTAGAGAGAGAATCTATTACACACCCAAGGAAACTGGCAGTGCAGCCCAAACACACCATGGGCATCCCATTACCTCAGCCACCTTCCAAACCATACCCTTTATAAAGCAAATCATAAAGTAAACACCAAGGTGTCTTGAAAACAATAACTTTATTGTATATTTCAAGGACACACAGTTTGCATCCTTTACCTCATGATCTAACCCAACCCATCTGTTATAACAGGATACATAAAGGGAGAGAAAAAAAAAAAGATATCAAGGTGTCTTAAAACAACAAGTTTATTGAAGCAAAATTCCAAACATAGCAATTAACACGTAGTCTTTGCTTTCAGAGTTACACACTGTGTGCTATACATTATATATATTTTTTTACATGTATGAATAAAGCAGGAGAAACAGCAGGAAAATATTCACTGATACATACAGTATATGATGTGGGCATCATAAATGTTTATGTTGGTGTAATGCACTCCTAGACAATAATGTTTTGTACTGTATGTTGCAAACTTCATTGAAAAGATTCCTTGAGCATTCTGTTCATAAATTTGTCAAAAGAGACTTTGGGTAAATTACAGTATGAAACTGCTTAGGAAAATTATACAAACAAGCTTGTGTGAATGAGATCAGTAACCCATTTGAAAAGAAACAAAAACACAATTGTATACAAGTATGAGAACACAATCGAATTGCAAACCAGGTCCAAACCTATCAGTGAACCAATAATACCCCTAAATAAAAGTGTTTAATTCAGCACATGTTTAATATATTTGTATTTCACCAAATTATGCAAGCCTATTTTCTGTTTGGAACAGAGCCGACCACTAAAAGCTGGTCCTCACAGGCTGAAGCAGTTGTGCATAAGCATCAACGGGTATCTCTCCCTGCTCAAACACCGACAGAACATCATCCACCTTTCTCTTGACAGATTTAAGAAAACAGGGGAGATTATACATTTTAAGCATAGCACAGACACAGGACACAAGTCTAGCCTTTCTACCCCTTTGGAGCATAAATAAGCTAGGTCTATAAGCCCAAGAACGTTTTTAGACAGGCATAGATCCAAATTACCTGTTTAGATTTCTCTGGTTCATGTTCTACCGACTGGTTATCTTCTATAATGATGACACCGGTCTCTGCTTTAGCGGTATGTTTTGTTGTTGCAGAATCCATGTTTTGCTTCTTTCTAGTAAAAGAAAACAGATAATGGTGTGTCTCGGGATGGACCAGAGCAAGCTCCAATGCCACGAGGGACCAGCGAGAACGCTCGACTGGCCAAGACACAGGGACACGGGTAAGCTGGGATCGGCAAGATCCGATGCCGCGACGGACCAACGAGGACACTCGACTGTCCAAGCGTCACAGGGACTATGGTTAGCGTAGCCAGTTAAAACCTTGCAAAAGTGGTGGACTCAGCCAACCAACTTCAGCTCGGTCAAAAGAAATGTTAGCTGTAAAACAAGCGTTGGTGTCTCCTTTCTGACTTGGACAGCGGTGGACTCAGCCGACCTGCTAGGTCTCTGTCATAAGGAGATGGCTACCAGTGCTTGGTTTTACCCAAAGGAGAGACAGAAAATAAAAGGAGAGAAAAAAAAAAAAAACAGCACAACTTACCCAATTCTTATTATTGAGGAGCCCGGGCCTTTGGGTCCAAATATCTGTACTTAAATATGCTTTTGGGCGAGGCTTTTACAACGCTGGGGCCAATCAAAACGTTTTAAGAAAAGATTTTTTAAGATAACCCGCCAACATATTTTTAACCAATCAACAAACACATGCCGCATGTTAAGCTAGCCAATGGAATTACACCATGCTGGTTCGGGCGTGTGCTGAGTGCATCCAGCGCTTCCCAAATTCAGAGCCGCCAATCAGGATACACACCAGGCAGCTGGATGTGAAGAGTCTCATATGGCTAAAAGGCAATATGGCGGACTGAAAAATGTGTGAACTGGTCTGTCAATGAAAACGGTGTTAGCATATGAATTTAACAGTAACAGACAAAATCTTTTAATACTATACATGCAATGGTGGCGCACTCATAGGGCAGCCGCTTTCTATCCCGGAGATCTGGTTTTGCGATTGGGGACGAGCAAAATAAGACAGGTCTTTTAAGTGTGTATATAAGTATCTATCTATCTATCTATATTATCAAAATTAAAATATTAATGTGTGTTATTCTAACATAGCCCCATAAACTAATTGGTAAAAATGGAATGCTCTTCTTGTCATTCTTAATAAACACAATTTAATTTATAATACGCCTAGAAGTTGGTAAGACACGCTAGGCTAACGGTTTTGTAAATAAATGAAAATCCGTAACGCTTTAATATTTATATATAAGTCATGAATGTGTGTACACGTTTAATTAGTCTTTTATTCCTGGCATGATTAACTTGCACCTTTAAAAAGAAGAAAATGCATTATTTTGGTGCATAGCACCCATTTATTAAGTAACTAGGATATGTTAAGGAAAAGAAGCAGCGTTGCTTCTCTGGATATTGGCCCGCATGCATAGAGCACGTCGCTTTCCAAATCAGCAGATCAGTGCACGCACCTGGACAGTAAACTATGACATTGACTCTTAAAATGAGTATGTTAATTATGACCTTATTGCATTACCAAGTAAAACCGATCTGGATGCTGTAAGTATTTGTTCAACCAACAAGGACTCAATTAAATTGCATCATTTATTATATGTAATACATCTGGAATGTTCCACCGTTATCACTTATAGACAGACGATGAAACGCATATTCCAATGAATTTTATCATTTCATTTTATGTAATAGGGTACATCTAGAATGTTCCAACAAGGCCCTCTATACGCGCCTCATCTCAAAGAGCAGCAACAGATTCCAGTGTCCCCTGACGAGTGTTACTTTTTGTAAAGAAAAATTATTTATAAGGATTTTGAACCGTTAGAAACGTGTTTCGGATTACCCTGTGAGGATTTAAGATCATCGTGACGCTAATTTACTCACCATAGCTAAATAGAGGTTAGTAACTATGGGTGGCAGAACTTTCAGTGTGATGGCCCCTAAAATTTGGAATGCTCTTCCTATCTGCCTTTGAGTAAAATTCTATTATTCATTTCAAACTCCTGCTAGAATTCCATTTGACCACTTAGTTTGCTTGGCTATAATAGAATAACATACAGTAATGCATAATCATATACACATTTGAAAAGTCAATGTTTTACTTTTGTTGTCTGTTCGACGCTGAACCCAGATCTCGCAGCTTAAGAAAGTGACAGCTCGGCTCTGGTTTTTTTTTTTTCTTATTCTTTGTTTTAAGGCACAAGTTAATCATGCCAGGGATAAAAAGTCAAATTACACGTGCACACCATCATGACCTATATATACATAAATATTAACGCTACCGGGTTTTATTTATTTATTTATTTATTTATTTACAAGACCGTCTGCCCCAGCGTGACTTACCAACTTCTAGGCCTATCATAAATTAAATTGCGCGTATTAAGAATAACAACAAAGAGAATTCCATTTTATCTTTTCATTTATGGGTCTATAAAAGAATGACACACCGTAATGCAAGGTCATAATTAACATACTCATTTTAAGAGTCAATGTCATAGTTTACTGTCCAGGTGCGTACCTCGATCTGCTGATTTGAAAGCGACAGCTCTATGCGCCACGGGCCAATATCCAGAGGAGTACGCTGCTTCTTTATCCCAGCATATCCTAGTTACTTAATAAACGGGTGCTATGCACCAAAATAATGCATTTTCTTCTTTTTAAAGGTACAAGTTAATCATGCCAGGAATAAAAAGACTAATTAAACGTGTACACACATTCATGACTTATATATAAATATTAAGCGTTACGGATTTTTATTTATTTACAAAACCATTAGCCTAGCGTGTCTTACCAACTTCTAGGCGTATCATAAATTAAATTGTGTTTATTAAGAATGACAAGAAGAGCATTCCATTTTTTTACCATTAGTTTATGGGGCTATGATAGAATAACACACATTAATATTTTAATCATGATAATAGATAGATAGATAGAAATAGATAGATAGATACTTATATACACACTTAAAAAGACCTGTCTTATTTTTGCTCTCGTCCCCAATCGCAAAACCAGATCTCCGATAGAAAGCGGCTGCCCTATGAGTGCCACCATTGCATGTATAGTATTATAAAGATTTTGTCTGTTACTGTTAAATTCATATGCTAACACCGTTTTCATTGACAGACCAGTTCACACATTTTTTTCAGTCGCGCCATATTGCCTTTTAGCCATAGAGACTCTTCACATCCCAGCTGCCTGGTGTGTATCCTGATTGGCTCTGAATTTGGGAAGCGCTGGATGCACTCAGCACACGCCCGAACCAGCATGATGTAATTCCATTGGCTAACTTAACATGAGGCATGTGTTTGTTGATTGGTTAAAATATGTTGGCGGGTTATCTTAAAAATCTTTTCTTAAAGCGTTTTGATTGGTCCCGTTGTAAAAGCCTCGCCAAAAGCATATTTAAGTACACATATTTGGACCCAAAGGCCCGGGCTCCTCAATAATAAGAATTGGGTAAGTTGTGCTGTTGTTTTTTTTTTCTCCCTTTTATTTTCTGTCTCTCCTTTGGGTAAAACCAAGCACCGGTAGCCATCTCCTTATGACAGAGACCTAGCAGGTCGGCTGAGTCCACCGCTGTCCAAGTCAGAAAGGAGACACCAACGCTTGTTTTACAGCTAACATTTCTTTTGACCGAGCTGAAGTTGGTTGGCTGAGTCCACCACTTTTGCAAGGTTTTAACTGGCTACGCTAACCATAGTCCCTGTGTCACTTGGCCAGTCGGCGTCTCGCTGGTCCCTCGTGGCATTGGAGCTTGCTGGTCCATCGCGGAGACACACCATTATCTGTTTTCTTTTACTAGAAAGAAGCAAAACATGGATTCTGCAACAACAAAACATACCGCTAAAGCAGAGACCGCTCAAGAAATCTTTTCAATGAAATTTGCAACATACAGTACAAAACATTGTCTATGAGAGCATACACCAACATAAACATTTATGATGTCCACATCATATACTGTCTAAAAACGTTCTTGGGCTTATAGACCTAGCTTATTTATTCTCCAAAGAGCTAGAAAGGCTAGACTTGTGTCCTGTGTCTGTGCTATGCTAAAATGTATAATTTCCCTGTTTTCTTAAATCTGTCAAGAGAAAGGTGGATGATGTTATGTCGGTGTTTGAGCAGGGAGAGATACCCGTTGATGCTTATGCACAACTGATTCAGCCTGTGAGGACCAGCTTTTAGTGGTCGGCTCTGTTCCAAACAGAAAATAGGCTTGCATAATTTAGTGAAATACAAATATATAAAACATGTGCTGACTTAATCACTTTTATTTAGGGGTATTACTGGTTCACTGATGGGTTTGGACCTGGTTTGCAATTCGATTGTGTTCTCATACTTGTATACAATTCTTGTTTTTTGTTTCTTTTCAAATGGGTTACTGATCTCATTCACACAAGCTTGTTTGTATATTTTTCCTAAGCAGTTTCATACTGTAATTTACCCAAAGTCTCTTTTGACAAATTTATGAACAGAATGCTCAAGAAATCTTTTCAATGAAGTTTGCAACATACAGTACAAAACATTATTGTCTAAGAGTGCATTACACCAACATAAACATTTATGATGTCCACATCATATACTGTATGTATCAGTGAATATTTTCCTGCTGTTTCTCCTGCTTTATTCATACATTTAAAAAAATATATAATGTATAGCACACAGTGTGTAACTCTGAAAGCAAAGACTACGTGTTAATTGCTATGTTTGGAATTTTGCTTCAATAAACTTGTTGTTTTAAGACACCTTGATATCCTTTTTTTTTTTCTCTCCCTTTATGTATCATGTTATAACAGATGGGTTGGGTAAGATCATGAGGTAAAGGATGCAAACTGTGTGTGTCCTTCAATCATTCAATAAAGTTATTGTTTTTAAGACACCTTGGTGTTTACTTTATGATTTGCTTTATAAAGGGTATGGTTTGGAAGGTGGTTGAGGTAATGGGATGCCCATGGTGTTTAGGCTGCATTGCCAGTTTCCTTGGGTGTGTAATAGATTCTCTCTCTAAAACCTTCTGGTACATCCTGTCTCTGGGTCTGTCACTTCATACTCTCTTGTTTCCTTATTCATTAGTGTAAATTGTGCTTCCTGGGTGATGGAATTGAACATTTTGGTAAGTCAGTTCCACCAGTGCCACTTCCCAGTCTCTGGGCAGTTCTATTGTCTTGGCTACCTGAACGGTTAATGATGCTGTTGTGTTGTTGGGAAATGTTCTGGCCGATGAATTACTCAGCAGTGTTTTATAAAATCCATTTCTGACTTTAGACATTTTTCTTGGTTTCTCAACTCTTTGTCTTTCACTTCTGAAGCCTTGACCCAACTGTTAAATTTCTTGTCCCAACCAAGCCAAACATGCTTGTTTCTACCACGCCTGAGTGGTTAGAATTTTCTGGATGCGGTACACCTGGTTAGCATCAGGGTTTATTTTTTGTAACTCTTCTGCATAAAATCACCCTTGAATTTCATCACCTGCGTAATCTTTAGTTTATAGACAGGTTTGATCCATTTTAAAACAGTCCACAATAATAAATATCTTATCTGTAAACGACTGCTCATAGCCTTTTGAATACACTTTTTAATTTTGAAACTCGGACATGATCACCTATTTTCAAAGTGCACGGAGTAGATTTTCTTTGCCCGGCCTTACCATAGACTGTTTTCCAAACACTCAGAGCATTTTCAGGAGTCACATCTACAGGTCTTGTTTTAATCGTGGTGTGAAAACTGTGGTTATAACTCTGCAGAAAGTCTGAAGGGGCATCTATATACTGAAAAGTACTGGCATATGTAAAATATTTCCACATTTTGGATTTTAAGGTGCTATTGAATCGTTTTACTATGCTGGCCTTTACATCGCTGTTCGTGACAAAATGTACAATATTGTTCTGTCTTAGAAGTTTTTGTACCAATGTGTTATAAAATTCTTTGCCTTGGTCTGTCTGTAGCTTTTTAGGAACTCGACCCTGTCTAAAGATCAAACTAAAACCCAGAGAAACTTCTTTCCATGTCTTGGCCTTTTATTTACACAGCCCAAGCATATTTTGAGAGCACATCGATACACGTGAGGATAAATTTTATATCCATCATTGAATTTGATGGCGGTGGCGTATTTAAGCACAGTGTGAAAGATTGGTCAACTTCAAGGCTGAAGTCTCAAGACCTGTGTGTTTTCTCAAACACTTGTCAGCCATCGCAGTCACAGAGCCGGATTGATTTTAATGAAGCATTATGTAAAGTCTGTTGTAGCTTACGTGGTCTGCACCTGTGTAAGAGATGTATTAACGGGGTCTTGTTTAGCATGCCGTTTGGGTTCCGAATCTCAGGATGGGCACACTTGTCTTTTACTAGAATCTGATCTTGGGGGAAATGCACCCTTGTGTTTCCAGCATCTGTCGACAGATCAGTATTTAAAGATTAATACACGTGGTGTTTTATATGGTTAAAGCCTTGTGTGGATTAAGAATTGTGAAACAGAGTAAAATTCATACTCTTAACTGTCTGAAGCAGTTTGTTGCTGAACTAAACACTTTCGGCTTATACAAAAGACCATGCAACAAAGTCCAAGATTCGGACAGCAGCTTTTGAACTTGTTTGTAATCACCATTACTGTTTTTTTTAAAACCAACATTAATTTACAGAAACCTAAGCAAATTGCATTATCCATGCTAAACAAGATCTGTTTGCGTTATATTTTCTGTCGGCTAACTGTTTGTGTTTTGTTTCTGTTGTCAGAGGAACCAAGACTCAGAAGCTAGAACAAGGGAAAACCAGGTCCCTGCCCAGCGTGACCGTAATGCAACCTATAGAAGGTTTTCTCCTTATATTATATCTAATAAAAAGATTCATTATGACCATAATTGGTCGCTCAGTCATCTGGGCTTATGTGTTTAGCTCTGTTGAACATTTAGTGGAAAAATGTATGGAATGTCAAGAGAAAAAATACATACCAGATGGACACATTTTGTAATATTTGGTTCACTAAACCATTTATTGCATATAAACATAGCTTATTTATGCTCAAAAGGGCTAGAAGAGATAGACTTGTGTCCTGTGTGCGTGCTTTGTTAAAAATGTACAATCTCCCTTGTTTTCGTAAGGCTATCAAGATTGATGTGGATGATATTCTAGCTGAATTTGAGCAGGGAGAGACACCCATTGATGCATACGCAAAACTGATTCAGCCTGTGAAGACCAGCTTTGTGGTCGGCTCTGTTCCAAACAGAGAAAATAGGCTTGCATAATTTAGTGAAATATAAATATAAAAGTATGTGCTGGCTTAAACATTTTTATTTTAGGTGTATTACAGACTCACTGATGGGTTTTGAACCTGGTTTTGAATTTTCATTTACGTACTCATATATGTATACATTTTCTTGTGTTTGTTTCTTTTCAAGTGAATTGCAAATAGGTATACAAATGAGTTGTGTGATTATTTTACGGCTGTTTCTCCAACTTTTATTCATACTTTAAACAATTTTAATGTATAGCAAACAATTTGTAACTCAAAGTGAAGACCAGATCTTATTTTGCTATGTTTGGAATTTTGCTTCAATAAAACTTGTTGTTTTTAAGACACTTTGGCATCTTTTTTTTTTTTTTTGAATCATTGAATAAAACTTGTTGTTTTAAAACACTTTTGGTATCTGAAATATGCCTTGCTTTATAAAGGGCATGGGGTTTTTACATGGTGGGCAAGGTAACGGTATACCCATGGGTGTGTTTGGAACGCACTGCCAGGTTTTTCCTGGATGTGTCCTAGATTCTCTCTAAAACCTTTTCTTGTACATCCACTCTGAAAGTTATTGTTTTAAACACTTTGGGCATCTACCATATGTCTTGCTTTATAAAAAGGCATGGTTTTACATGGTGGGCAAGGTAATGGGATGCCCCTGGGTGTTTTGGGCTGTACTGCCAGGTTCCTTAGGTATGTCATAGATTCTCTCTAAAGTTTCTTGTACATCCTCTTGCCGGGGTCTGTCAATCACGCCTCTGTACTCTCTGTACACACTCGGCGCTGACGCAGATAGGAGCAGAATGTCTGCTCCGACCCATTGATGACTTGCCTTTTGACACCTTACAGGCTCCCAAAGGTCCGTCTCGGATCACAAAGATGATCAGCCACAGTTTTAGCATCAAGGCTAAGATCGTCCGACCATTTTCCTTGGCGCACTGACAAAAAATCCGATGGCGGTCAAACAGCGCACCGACAACCGCAGAGATCAGAGCATGGGGAAATGCCCATTAACCAGGTGGCAGCAGGTGGTACCGAAATGCCAGGGGCGGGACATACACCTGTCAAAATCTGATGATGTATAATAGTGACGCACCTATACTACTCCTGCCTCCCAGGGTGGAGAATCTGGTGCGTGGGACAGTAAGGAGATTACTGCTTGAGGACCTGAGAGCAATATGGAGTGTGAGGAGCTAATATCTGAGTGAGGTAGAGGGGGACAAGGGCTTTGAAGTTGAGAAGCAGAATCTTGAATTTAATCCTTGATGCAACCGGTAACCAGTAAAGTTGGGAGAGAACAGGGAGATGAGAGCAAAACGCTTTTGTGGGTGAGGACTCTGGCTGCAGAGTTCTGAATATACTGTAGCTTTGGTATAGATTTTGCAGGAGGCCAATGAAGAGGGAATTACAGTAATCAATACGAGACATTATGAAACAATGAACCAAAGTTTGAACATTATTAAGGACAGAAATGGACAGAGGCGGGCAATGTTACGGAGATGATAGAATTACATTTTAGAAAGAGACTTAATGTGTAGCTCAAAGTTAAGTGATGAATCAAACAAAACACCAGGATTTCTGACAACAGGAGCATGTTTGACAAGTGTACCATCAACAGAAACAGAGAAATTAGATACCTTAAAAAGTTGGGATTTTGGACCTACCAGTAACACTTCAGTTTTATTGGCATTAAGTTTGAGAAGGTTATTTTCCATCCATAGCTTAAGACCAGTGATGCAGTCAGTGAGTGTGCTGGAAGGTGAATCTGTAGGGGAGTTTGTACTAAGATATAAC
This sequence comes from Polypterus senegalus, assembly GCF_016835505.1. Taxonomy (NCBI): domain Eukaryota; kingdom Metazoa; phylum Chordata; class Cladistia; order Polypteriformes; family Polypteridae; genus Polypterus; species Polypterus senegalus. Next base: position 39,642 of record NW_024384835.1, read on the forward strand.
CGTATATTGTCTGCACAACAGTGGAAGCTAAGGCCATGTCTGCAAAAAATCTGACTCAAAGAAGGATATAAAGTAGAAAAGTAATGGCCCAAGGACTGAACCTTGAGGGATACCATGTGACACAGGTGAGGTGGAGGATTTATATTGGCCTAGTGTGACAAACTGTTGCCTATTAGAGAGATATGATGTGAGCCATTGAAGGGCTAAGCCAGAGATGCCTATAGCAGAGAGACGTGATAGGAGCATTTCATGAAGTCAAGAAGGAGGAGAATATTAGTGAACCATACTCTGCAGACCAGAGAAGATCAGGTGTCATTTGCTTGACTTCTTATTAAATTCATAATGGCTAACATGGTACAACACCCTAGTACTACAACAGGATACATTATGTAAACTATAAACACACAAAGCAAATTTGCACCATTTACAAGAACCCACTCATACAACCCACATTTACAACACCCAACAAACTATTAACAAAAACAATTTAAAACACAATCCAGTTCACCATTGAATATGTTGATGAGGTATGAGAAGATGCTCAAGTGAACAGTCCTTCCAAAAATATTAACTTTGCCCCACTGCAATGAATGTCCAATGATGATCTGTGGTAAAAGGAGCATTCTTCATGTAATGATGATTCTGACAAACAAATCCCACTAACAACACAGACAATAAGAAAGGAACATATATCCACGAAAGAACTATAATCCCTGTAGGTAATAATAATGTAATCCAGAGCAGAGAATGAAAAGTGATTTGCTGCAGCTTCAATATACAGACATAAAAATGGATCTCCTCTGCCTAAACGGATGTCCTTTTAAATATTGAGTATTAACATTTGCTTACTTCCAGCCACCCTGCGCAGCAGGTCAATTCTGATTATGAGGAATGCTGGGTATTGAAGTTCATCTAAAGCAGCACCACCACAAACTAACAAGGATATATTTACTTGTTTTTATAGAGGGTGAGCCAAAGTGAAGTACCACATTTCTCAAGCTCATTGCATGAAATAAAGTCAGCTGAGTGTATTCGGGTGGGGGTCCGTTGATAGACGATCTCTTGTAGTTTCTATTCGGCAACATTCCTTGGTCCAGTGTGCTCTGTGTTTTCACTGTTGAAGCGATCTTCAAAAACAACAAACCCATAATCACTACACAATGTGCTTTCCAACGACTTCAGCATTCCTCCTAATGGTAGTGTCCCAAATCAGAAAACAGTTCTTCAGTGGGTAGCTAGACAGACGGGTACAACATTGAACAGAAAATCTCCAGGCCGCCCTCGGGTTGTACAAATGCCTGAACATTCAAACTATAAGGGCATCAATTTTGCAGTCTCCTAGACATTCAGTGCTCAAATATGCTTCTGCCTTGGGAATTTACAATATGTCTTTGAGGAGGATTTTGCATGAGGACCTTAATTTCCATGGTAGTGCAGGAACTCACTGAGAGAGACTGGGAGAGTCATAGAGAGTTCTGTGAACATTCTGCAAACTGTTCATTGATATGCCATCGCCATATGCAGCGAGCCACATTTCCAAGGTGGCGTAAATAAACAAAACTTTCATTATTAGGCGAAACCAACCCTCGGAACTTCATCAAAGACCCCAGCACAGTGAAAGTGTTATAATTTGGTGAACTGTTGCACAATTTGGCATTGTAAGCCATCACTTATTTGAGAAGGGGGGAGCAACATTCACCATCACTTCAGAATGTTACATTGAAATGCTGGAACCTGGAAGAAATGGATGTGGTAGATGCCTGGTTTCAACAGGATGGAACAACAGCTCATATGGCTCGCAGATCCATGCAAGTTTTGTGAGAGATGTTTCTGGGGAAGCTGATCTCCCTGCCTGGCGATGTCGGGTGGCCATTGCATTCTCTTTGATTTCACTCCATGTGATTTCTTCTTGTGGGACTGTCTCATGTTGAAGGTACATATACACCAACCTCAAAACCTTGATGTCCTCAAGAATGCTATTTGCCACAAAATCGCCAAAGGAGGTTCAGAAATCGTCTCTCAAGAATGTATCACCAATGATGGCCACCACCTTGAAGACATTATACTGAAAAATAATCCATTTTGTATACCTTTCCTTGTGTTGTAATGAAATTTATTTTATCTTGTAGCGTTTTGTAGATTAAATCTTTGAAATATGGTACTTCTTTTTGATCTCCTTGTATTTACATTGGTAGTGTTAATTGCTAATTTTTAATTTTATTAAAACTGCCGTTCACTACACATTGGCTGACAAGCCTGCTTTAACCCCGTAAGCAAAGAAATGACAACAATACAAAGTGTTGTGTGTGTTTGTGATGCTATATGGTGTTTAATTCATGTTGACAGATAAGGATCAAGAAAATGTATTTTATTAATATATGTATATTTTCTTAATATATGTATATATATATGAAAAACAAAATGATTTTTATGACAAAATTTACAAACTACATTGTGTAGGTGATCATAATGTATAAATTCCACTGACTGATAAAATTAGTGCTTCCCAGATCCAGGAATAACAGATCCATCATCCATCATTTCGAAAGGGCAGCATCTTTAACTGAATTAATGTAAAAGCGTGCTTCTTCCAATGTGGTTTGGAAACCCCATGCACAATCTACATTCTTTTGATCTTAAGCTGGCCCTGACTACCGCACCTGTCCTGATTATAGCTTCACTCATCCTTTTGTACATCAGACAGATGCATCTCAGTGCTGTGTTTACTCAGAGCGCCATTGGCATCGAGCGCCCTATTTTGTAATTTGAGTAGGAAGTTGCTGTACTGGGAAACCAAGGTTGTTTCTCTTCTGCTCTGAGTGATGTTTAATCCCAAGAGAAATAAGAAAATCAAAGGCATAATTATATGAAAACTAAATCAAATGTGTGCTGATACGATTTTGGTTATTTTATCTTAAAACCAAATGAAAGGGTGCACGTTAAACCCTGAAATGGCATTTCTCAAGTCATCTTCAGATTAATTTACCAATCACTGACAAATGTTTCTTTTTACAAAATTTCTGGATGTAAACTGATAATGACTATTACACTACATCCAAGTAAGAGGCTGGTAACACTGAAAACCTGAAAAAGAAAGGTCAGTTTTGTTAGGAATCTGTTAGGGACTGATTAAGAAAGTAATGCTTCACCTAGAAGTCCAGTGCAGGTTTTTGAGAGTGATTAAAATAGTAAGTAAGAAACCAACCACTTATTCTGTAGTCTATTCCCATTGGCCCTTATTGTGCTATGCTTATGACATAGAAAAGTGTAATGATTTTAATTTTTATTATTTCTGTAAATATCAACATACAGTGATACAGAGCTGTAAAAATGTTAACGTTATTTAAGAAAAGAAAACAAAAAGTATAAAACTATTGTCACACACGTGTGAGTAGGGGACGTTGTTTGTACCAAGCAAAGGTAATTCCATGTCAGGGCAGGGGAGGGCAGGGTGCACTAAACCTTCTCCTGTTATCTCTACAGACCAGCCACGGAAAACCTGTTTGAGTCAGTGATGACACTTCTGGTCCAAGAGCCAGGAAGAATGTCACGTCCGTTCCAGTACCCAGTAGAATGTCACTTCCGGTTCCGGCTCCCAGAAGAACGCTACTTCGGTTGGACCAGAGGAACGCCAATTCCGCGACAGGCTGATGTCAGAAGGGCATCAGTTCCAGTTACCTATATCATTTCCAGTCTGATCCCTTAAAGCCACCATCTTTTTCCAACCCTCTTCAGTTCTATCTTGGACTCAGTAGTGTCAACAGCTCTGTATTATTCAAAACCATTTGCAGCCAGGAGTATTATGCAGGTGGCTGCCCCAAACCTTTTACGTGTGTCGAGTCTGTTCCTTTTCACACTATGTAAAACAGTTTACTTTCAATTCCTGAGAACTTCTGTGGTAAGTTTCAGTTTTCAGTGCTGAACTGTCAGGATCATTATCTGACATGTAATTTGAGAAGGTGTGATGAAAGTTTCATTGTATTACAAGAAAAAGATCAGCTAAGTACATTCTATAGGTGCAAACACAGTTAGATCACCATGGTTGGAATTACACTAAAGTGAAGTTTCTTGCCTGATATGTTACATGCTGCTACAGTGTAAATATATTAGAAATATATTACAAAAAGAAAATTAACTTAAGTAATATTAAAAAGATTTATTAGTAAGAAGCTTTAAAACCTACTTTAATGTTGTTAATCTATCTAAATAGATAGGTAATTTTAAAATGAACTCTGTAAATACAGCTGTTACTTTGGTTAAGCATAAAATAAGTACCAGCCACAATACAGAGATACAAAATATTCTCCTTCCTGCTCCAGAAGTGTGTCCAGTGCCTCTCAACTTCGACTCAATAAAGTAAGGCTGGGGGCTTCCTTATGAATTAGATCTGAGAACTGCTTCTGGTGTCACACCCATGACATCTGAACAATTTTGGGTCATGTGGAAACCAGGACAGTCCTCCCCTGGCAGGACCCACTGGTGGCACCCCAAGACCCCAACAACGTTTTCAGACTCCAACTTCTATGCCAACATGCAAGTGTCCTGATTGGGTTCAGCCCTGAAGAACACTACCATCTTCGTATGGGAGAATGAACTACTACTGACATGCATGTTCTCCCAGTTCATCAATTATAGATAGGCTCCTGGCCAGGCAAGAAATCATCATCTATCCCAGCCAGAATGCCTGTCTTTCCTCTATGGCACCTACAGTATACAGCATGGGTTTTATATCACAGGCAATTTAATCTAAGGTGAAATGAATCAACCTTCCAGAGACTACTGTAGAGATGGCAACTTATATACTTATTACCATAAATCTGAAGGCATATTGGTAAAGTAAGTTCAGCTCAATTTCTGAGTAGCATGTGTTTCATTTCTTATAACATAAGGTGGCTCACTGATTGCTCTGCTATGGACTATGGAGCACCTTTCCAAATGAATGAAGATGGATTCTGTTTAAGCCCTTGACTGACTTGCTGTGTATTCCTACCTAAATTGAAACTTGATATCCCACTTACTTCTGCTAATTCTTGTCATACTGTCAATGTCATTTTCCTTTCATTTAATTTGAACTCTCTACACAGCAGACTTCCAGCTCAATACCAGCTTTTGCCACCTAAAAACATTTCAGATGACTCCTCTATAATAGACTGCATTTATAATGGACGCAAGTCTGTGTACAGAAAGGCTGTGGTAGACTTTGTCTTGTGGTGCATGGACAGCAACCTGCAGCTCAATATCAGCAAGACAAAAGAGCTGGTGGTGAAATTCCAGTAACCATTCATGTGGAGGATGTGGAAGTGGTGCAGAGCTACAAGTACCTAAGGGATCACATAAACAACAAACTGAATTGGTCAGACAACACAGTGAGTCGAAGTCATCCCCGCTCTTCGCTAGACCTATGTTTTGTTCGGGAGTAGTCAGTAGTATATTGCATTTATTATCAGACCAGTCCCGCACAGAATCACAGCGTAAAGGTGGATTCAGGAGGACTGCCACGGGAATTTTTTCAGCGACCCTCCATGGCTGATGAAACATAGGAAGGTTTTATATTTACAGACTTCCCGTATTCATGTAACATTGGTCTTTACTTTTATTCATTGTCGCAGTAATACGACGGTAAGCAACAATGGAAATGTTGCTGCCGGAATCAAGGAGTGCTTCGACTTTCGATGGCTTCAGTGTTTCTAGGAGCTGTATAAGCTCCTCCATGGTGTGGAAGTCTCCCCAGATCAGCTGGGTAAACTTTTTCGAGTCCTTTTAATAGAAACAAGCAGGCTACCTGCTGCACTATTTGAAAAGTCAGAAGTTCGCACTTCTTTTGACTCAACCTGTATTTACATTGGTAGTGTTAATTGTTAAATTGTCCCTGTCACTGACATACAATTAATATTTTATTGTTTATTACAGGTTAAACTTTTTTCATCCATCTATCTTCTCGCTTCATTGTAAGTGTTTAGCCCATGATTTTATTAAAACTGCCGCTCACTACACAATGGTTGACAAGCCTGCTTCAACCCCGTAGTAAAAGAAATGACAACAATACAAAGGGCTGTGTGTGTCTGTGGTGAAATGTGGTGTTTAACCTATGTTGACAGATAAGGATCAAGAAAATGTATTTTATTAATATATGTATATTTTCTTAATATATGTATATATATATATATATATATATATATATATATATATATATATACTAGTAAATACCAAGGCCAAGAAAGGAGAAGTAGTGTGTTAAAGAAGTAATGAAAAGAAAAGGAAACATCTTGAAAATAACGTAACATGATCGTCAATGTAATTGTTTTGTCACTGTTATGAGTGTTGCTCACACATATATATATATACACATACATACATACACACACACACATTATATATACAGTATATATATCTATATCTATATATATATCTAATATCTATATATAGGGCGCACGGTGGCGCAGTGGTAGCGCTGCTGCCTCGCAGTTAGGAGACCCGGTTCGCTTCCGGTCCTCCCCGTGGAGTTTGCTTGTTCTCCCCGTGTTCATGGGTTTCCTCCCACAATCCAAAGACATGCAGGTTAGGTGGATTGGCGATTCTAAATTGGCCCTAGTGTGTGCTTGGTGTTTGTGTGTGTCCTGCGGTGGGTTGGCACCCTGCCCTGGATTGGCTCCAGCAGAACCCCGTGACCCTATTCGATTCAGCGGGTTAGAAAATGGATGGATGGATGGATATCTATATATATCTATATCTCTCTATATATATACACATACATACTGTACATACATACACCCACACATTATATATCTATCTATCTATCTGTATATCTATATATCTATATATATATACACACACATACACACACACACATTATATATATATCTACAGTATATATCTATATATATATATATATACACACACACATTATATCTATATCTATATATATACATATATACTGCTCAAAAGAATTAAAGGAACACTTTTAATCAGAGTATAGCATAAAGTCAATGAAACTTATGGGATATTAATCTGGTCAGTTAAGTAGCAGAGGGGGTTGTTAATCAGTTTCAGCTGCTGTGGTGTTAATGAAATTAACAACAGATGCACTAGAGAGGCACAATGAGATGACCCCCAAAACAGGAATGGTTTAACAGGTGGAGGCCACTGACATTTTTCCCTCCTCATCTTTCTGACTGTTTCTTCACTAGTTTTGCATTTGGCTACAGTCAGTGTCACTACTGGTAGCACGAGGTGAAACCTGGACCCTACAAAGGTTGCACAGGTAGTCCAACTCTCCAGGATGGCACATCAATACGTGTCATTGCCAGAAGGTTTGCTGTGTCTCCTGCACAGTCTCAAGGCATGGAGGAGATTCTAGGAGACAAGCAGTTACTCTAGGAGAGCTGGAGAGGGCCATAGAAGGTCCATAACCCATCAGCAGGACCAGTATCTGCCCTTTGGGCAAGGAGGAACAGGATGAGCACTGCCAGAGCCCTACAAAATGACCTCCAGCAGGCCACTGGTGTGAATGTCTCTGACCAAACAATCAGAAACAGACTTCATGAGGGTTGCCTGAGGGCCCAAATGTCTACTGCCCTGTGCTCACTGCACACCACCGGGAGCCTAATTGGCATTTGCCATAGAATACCAGAATTGGCAGGTCCACCACTGGCATCCTGTGCTTTTCACAGATGAGAGTATGTTCACCCTGAGTATATGTGAAAGATGTGAAAGGGTCAGGAGAAGCCGTGGAGAATATTATGCTGCCTGTAACATCGTTTAGCATGACTGGTTTGGTGGTGGGTCAGTGATGATCTTGGAGGCATATCCATGGAGCGACTCACAGACCTCTACAGGCTAGACAACGGCATCTTGACTGCCATTAGGTATCAGGATGAAATCCTTGGACCCATTGTTAGACCCTACGCTGGTGCAGTAGGTCCTGGTTTCCTCCTAATGCACGACAATGCCCGGCCTCATGTGGCAAGAGTATGCAGGCAGTACCTGGAGGATGAAGGAATTGAAACAATTGAATGGCCTTCACGATCCCCTGACTTAAACCCAATAGAACATCTGTGGGACATTATGTTTCGTCCATTAGGCGCTGCCAGGTTGCTCCTCAGACTGTACAACAGCTCAGGGATGCCCTCATACAGATCTGGGAGGAAATGCCACAAGACACCATCCGTCGTCTCATTAGGAGCATGCCCCGACGTTGTCAAGCATGCATACAAGCTCGTGGGGGCCACACAAGATACTGAAAAGCATTTGAGTAGCAGAAATTAAGTTTTTGAAAAATGGACTAGCCTGCCACATCTTCATTTCACTCTGATTTTAGGGTGTCTACACAATTGAGCCCTCTGTAGGCAGAAAACTTTTATTTCCATTAAAAGACTTGGCATCCTTTTGTTCCTAAGACATTGCCCTGTCGTTATTTGTATAGATATCCAACTTCATATTGAGATCTGATGTATCTAATGTGTTTCTTTAAAGTGTTCCTTTAATTTTTGTGAGCAGTGTATATATATATATAGCAAAATATCCAAGGCTTCAAGCGGCGTAAGTACTGCCTTAAAAGTTTTATTAAGAAGAAAATTAAACCTTTTTAAACTGAGGGAAAATATACCAATAATTATTTGTTAAGGATCACTTTGTATACCACATTGTGAGTTCGGCCCTCCGGTTGTAATATGACCAAGCTGTGCGCTGAGCTTACTCTTAAGCATGCAATGTACAGTTGGCCATGTGAACAGTAATCTTGTTTCAAATCTCACAGCTTGGATTGCTGCTGTCATAATCGGTTTGAGTTTCATGGTTTGTTTCAATTACGACAGTATTTGTAGGACTTGTGTTGAAGTGACATTCGGCATCTGTCAAGCGCTGTAAGTATACAACCAGTTTCATCGATAACTTCACATCCAGCTTTGAGAGTTTAAACATTCATAAACATCAAAGTGTCCACTACTGAAATTGTCACCTGTGAATCTAAGATGTTTAAGAGGCATTGGCGGTTGTCCAATGGTGTAAAATATTTGGCCATTTCAGTACACTTGAAAGTGACAACCGAATAATTCAGCAGCAGCCATCAACTCACATGCAGATGCATAGGTGAAGGGCTTAAGCATTTCACTCTTATAGTGCTCCTGTGTAGTATAATTATCTCCTGTACCGTCATCAGTCCACACCTTGAACCTGTCCCAGTCATTCAATACATAAGACACAATGTTTCTCCAGATATCAAGAGTGAGCCTGATATGGCCGTGCAATATGTAACAAAGAGAATGGAAAAGATAGGTGCCATCTCCAGGCATGGAAACCACTCGGTAAGTGACAGTTCTTTGATCGATGGTGATCACCTCGATAGACATGTTAATGCGGGTACGGTTGGAATGATAAAGGAAATGGGTACCTGAACAATGTAAAATAAGTCTAAAATACCTACACAATAACTATAATCGTAATATATGAACAATAAAACAGCAGAGAAGCCGTGGATTAAATTAAAGGCTGTAGTTATCAGTAGGGGTACGCTGACGCCTTTCTGAGTTCTCTGCAGGTCTTACCGAGAAATCCCACCAGGAGCCACCATTTTCAAGAAGGACACATCACTTCCGGATCCCACACCAAGAATGAGGTCACTTCCGTTCCGCCCCAAGGATGATGTCACTTCCAGTTCCGCCCAGAGGACGACATCACTTCCGCCCTCTGTCCAATAAAGCCCACTGCCTTTGGCAGGCAGTTCTGTTTTGGACTCTGTTGTATGCACTTGAATATAATGTCTCAAGTACGTTTGCAGCCAGGAAATCGAATTAAACGGGTGGCTGCCCCAAACCTTTTCACGCCTCAAGTCTCATCTTATTACACACCGAAATAAGTACCAAATTTCAGCTTTCTACCTACACGGGAATTTGGAGAATTAGTGACATTGAAAGTTCAATATGGTGGCTGACAGTGGCGTCATACCACCAAATAAGTACGTACATTGGTTTCGTTAGCGAGGGAAGCCGCCTACCAAATTTCAGAAAGATGGGGCCATAAATAAGAAAGTTCAACATGGCGGACGCTGTTGATCGTTATGACTGTTATGCGTAGAATTTCAAAATGAAACCTGCTTAACTTTTGTAAGTAAGCTGTAATGAATGAGCCTGCGAAATTTCAGCCTTCTACCTACACGGAAGTTGGAGAATTAGTGACGCCGGAAAGTTCAATATGGCGGCCGACAGTGGCGTCATACCATTGAAATAAGTACATACATCGGTTTCGGTTAGCGCAGGAAGCCGCCTACCAAATTTCGTGAAGATGGGGCCATAAATAAGAAAGTTCAACATGGTGGATGTTGTCGAACCGTTATCAATCGTATGACCAAGTACATGTAGAATTTCAAATTAAACCTACTTAACTTTTGTAAGTAAGCTGTAAGGAATAAGCCTGCCAAATTTCAGCCTTCTACCTACATGGGAAGTTGAGAATTAGTGATGATTGAGTGAGTGAGTGAGTGAGTGAGTGAGTTAGGCTTTGCCTTTTATTAGTATAGATGAAAACAAAATGAGTTTTATGACATAATTTACAAACTACATTGTGTAGGTGACCATAATGTATAAATTCCACTGACTGATAAAATTAGTGCTTCCCGGTTCCAGGAACAACAGATCCATCATTCCAATAGGGCAGCATCTTTTAACTGAATTAATGCAAAAGCGTGCTTCTTCCAATGTGGTTTGGAAACCCCATGCACAATCTACATTCTTTGATCTTAAGCTGGCCCTGACTACCGTGCCTGTCCTGATTATAGCTTCACTCATCCTTTTGTACATCAGACAGATGCATCTCAGTGCTGTGTTTACTCAGAGCGTCATTGGCATCGAGCGCCCTATTTTGTACTTGAGTAGGAAGTTGCTGTACTGGGAAACCAAGGTTGTTTCTCTTCTAATCTGAGTGCTATTTAATCACAAGAGAACTAAGGAAATCAAAGGCATAATTATATGAAAAACTAAAGAAAATAAATCAAATGTGTGCTGATATAATTTTTGGCTATTTTATCTTGAAAACTAAATGAAAGGGTGCACGTTTCACCCTGAAATGGAATTTCCAAGTAATTTTCAGATTAATTTACCATTCACTGACAAATGTGTCTTTTTACAAAATTTCTGGATGTGAACTCATAATAGCTACTTACACTACATCAAAGTCAGAGGTTGATTACACTGTGTTCCCTGATAAAAGAAAGGTCAGTTTTGTTAGGAATCTGTTAGGGACATATTAAGAAAGTAATGCTTCACCTAAAAGTCCAGTGCAGGTTTTGAGAGTGATTAAAATTGTAAGTAAGGAACCAACTACTTATTCTGTGGTCTATTCCCACTGGCCCTTATTGTGCTATGCTTATGACATATAAAAGTGTATTGGTTATAATTTTTATTATTTCTGTAAATATTAACATACAGTGGCATAAAAAATAGTATAAAAACTAGTATAAAAATGTAAACTTTATTTAAGAAAAACAACAAAAGTATAAAACTATGTAAAATAGTTTACTTTCGATTCCTGAGAACCTGTGTGGTAAGTTTCAGTTTTCTGTGCTGAACTGTCAGGATCATAAGCTGACATGTAATTTGAGAAGGTGTGGTGAAAGTTTTGTTATATTACAAGAAAAAAGATCAGCTAAGTACATTCTGTAGGTGCAAACACAGTTAGAACACCCATGGTTGGAATTACATTAAAGTGAAGTTTCTTGTCTGAGATGTTACAGACCCCATGGTCTGATGTGGTATTACAATTACTCAAGCCCTTTAGTTCCCTCCTACTCACACGTGTGACAAGGTTATGCGATTAATTATTTTCCGTGCAAAGTGATGAAAACAAACGAAAAGGCTACATAAGGGTTTTGATGCTAAAATGAAGACTTTACTTGCATTTCTGGGACAGAAAATAAAATCCTCCTGAAGCTGCCTCCTGATTTTGCAAACCAATTGAAGGGCTACAGATTTATTAACAATATCACTCCTGCCAAAAGTGTCTCTTAAGTCTCTGCAAAAACTAAATGTCGAGCAAATTCAGCAGCTACCTCTGTTAGTTCCATCAGGCACGAGAAGCAGAACACACAGTACTGCTCAGCCTGCGCCAAGGCTGCAAAATGACAGCAGGCTCTTAATATGGAAGAGGCATGTCGAAAGCCAAAAGAGAATCTGAAGAGGCATAGTTGAGAGCCAAATGAGAATTTGAAGAAGCACAGCTATAGACTAAAAGAGATCAGCTGGCTTTAGAAGCTGCAATTAAAGAATCCAATGCAAAATTGATAGCTCTTAAATGATGCATTCATGTTCCAAGTAAACCAAATCCCTATAATGTTCCTGAAAAACGATATGATGCAAGTTTTTGTAGCTCTTTGTTCAGAAATGAAAGGTAAATATGAGCCTCACCAACAGCATTATGAACAACAAAACAAGGCATAAATACCCTATATACCCCATAGAAATGTTCCAGTATTCAATGGGGACCCATTAAACTATGTGAACTTTGTCAGACATTTGCCATGTTATTGATGAGGTGGTGGACAACCCTGAGATATTAGAATTCTTAGCACAATTTACCAAAGGTTTACCTTGTTGTTATGGTGTATAAAATCTGTACATTTTGGTTTAATTTTCCATTGTATTCTGGTCAAGATAAAACAACAGATGAACTACATTTAAGATAAATCAAAGAAGGTTTTCTTACACCTCACTTTTAAAACAGCTGTTTCAACATTGAAAGGAAGACATGCTGGTGGCTCAATTACTTTATAACCTGGAAAGGAGTCAACACTTCAGGCTATTGATATGGACATCTGGAACAACAATTTGGTTTACAGCCTGGGAAAGACGGAGATGTGGGCGAGCAGGTGTGGGCATACTTATTGCCCCGACTTGGAGCCTGTGCGTTGGGGTTTACTCCCGTGGACGAGGGTGGCCTCCCTCCGCTTCGGTGGGAGGAAGGGTCCTGACTGTTGTTTGTGCGTATGCCAACAGCAGTTTGGAGTATCCACCCTTTTGGAGTCTCTGAGGGGTTGCTAGAGGGCATACCTTCTGGGATTCCCTCGTTTTGCTGGGAGACTTCAATGCTCACGTGGGCAATGACAGTGAGACCTGGAAGGGCGTGATTGGGAGGAATGGCCCCCCCGATCTGAACCCGAGCGGTGTTTTGTTACTGGACTCGCCATGGATTGTCCATAACGAACACCATGTTCAAGCATAAGGGTATTCATATGTGCACTTGGCACCAGGACACCCTAGGCCTCAGGTCGATGATCGAATTTTGTGGTCGTGGTGCCGGACTTGCGCCATATGTCTTGGACACTCGGGTGAAGAGAGGGGCGGAGCTGTCAACTGATCACCACCTGGTGGTGAGTTGGCTTCGATGGTGGGGGAAGATGCCGGTCAGACCTGGTAGGCCCAAACGTGTTGTGAGGGTCTGCTGGGAACGGCTGGCAGAGTCCCCTGTCAGAAATAGCTTCAACTCCCACCTCCGCAGAACTTCAACCACGCCCCGAGGGAGGTGGGGACATTGACTCCGGAATGGGCCATGTTCCGTGCCTCTATTGTTGAGGCGGCTGACCGGAGCTGTGGCCGCAAGGTGGTCGGTGCCTGTCGTGGCGGCAATCCCCGAACCCGTTGGTGGACACCGGCGGTGAGGGATGCCGCAAGCTGAAGAAGGAGTCCTATAGGACTTTTTGTCCTGTGGGTCTCTGGAGGCAGCTGATAGGTACCGCAGGCCAAGCGAACGCTGCTTCGTTGTTGCTGAGGCAAAACTCGGGCATGGGAGGAGTTTGAGAGGCCATGGAGAACCACTTCGACGGCTTCGAGGAGATTCCTGGCCCACCGTCCGGCGTCTCAGGAGGGGAAGCAGTGCAGTGTCAACACCGATATGGTGGGATGGTGCGCTGCTGACCTCGACTCGGGACGCTAGGGTCGGTGGGAGGAGTACTTGAAGACCTCCTCAATCCCACTAACATGCCTTCCACGAGGAAGCAGAGCCTGGGACTCTGAGGTGGGCTCTCCCATCTCTGGGACTGAAGTCACCGAGGTGGTCAAAAAACTCCTTGGTGGCAGGGCCCCGGGGGTGGATGAGATACCGAGTTCCTTAAGGCTCTGGATGTTGTAGGACTGTCTTGGTTGACACGTCTCTGCAACATCGCATGGACATCGGGACAGTGCCTCTGGATTGGCAGACCGGGTGGTGGTCCCCTCTTTAAAGGGGGGACCGGAGGGTGTGTTCCAACTATAGAGGGATCACACTCCTCAGCCTCCCTGGAAAAGTCTATTCGGGGGTTCTGGAGAGGAGGGTCCGTCAGATAGTCGAACCTCGGATTCAGGAGGAACAGTGTGGTTTCCGGCCCTGGTCGCGGAACAGTGGACCAGCTCTTCACCCTTAGCAGAGTCCTGGAGGGTGCATGGGAGTTTGCCCGACCGGCCTACATGTGTTTTGTGGACTTGGAAAAGGCATTCGACCGTGTCCCTCGGGGAATCCTGTGGGGGGTGCTCCGGGAGTATGGGGTACCGGACCCTGATAAGAGCTGTTCGGTCTCTGTACAACCAGTGTCAGAGCTTGGTCCGCATTGCCGCAGTAAGTCGAACCCGCTTCCAGTGAGAGTTGGACTCCGCCAGGGCTGCCCTTGTCACCGATTCTGTTCATAACTTTTATGGACAGAATTTCTAGGCGCAGCCAGGGTGTTGAAGGGGTCCGGTTTGGTGGACTCAGGATTGGGTCACTGCTTTTGCAGATGATGTTGTCCTGTTTGCTTCATCAGGCCGTGATCTTCAGCTCTCTGGATCGGTTCGCAGCTGAGTGTGAAGCTGCTGGGATGAGAATCAGCACCTCCAAATCCGAGAGCATGGTCCTCAGCCGAAAAGGGTGGAGTGCCCTCTCAGGGTTGGGGGAGAGATCCTGCCCCAAGTGGAGGAGTTCAAGTATCTCGGGGTCTTGTTCACGAGTGAGGGAAGAATGGAGCGTGAGATCGACAGGCGGATCGGTGCGGCGTCCGCAGTGATGCGGCTCTGCATCGGTCTGTCGTGGTGAAAAGGAGCTGAGCCGTAAGGCAAAGCTCTCAATTTACCAGTCGATCTACGCCCTACCCTCACCTATGGTCATGAGCTATGGGTAGTGACCAAAGAACGAGATCGCTAATACAAGCTGCTGAAATGAGTTTCCTCCGCAGGGTGTCTGGGCTTTTCCTTAAAGATAGGGTGAGAAGCTCAGTCATCCGGGAGGGGCTCAGAGTAGAGCCGCTGCTCCTCCGCATCGAGAGGAGTCAGATGAGGTGGCTCGGCATCTGATCAGATGCCTCCTGGACGCCTCCTGGTGAGGTGTTCCGGCACGCCCAACGGGAGGAGGCCCCGGGAAGACCCAGGACACGCTGGAGGGACTATGTCTCCCGGCTGGCCTGGGAACGCCTTTGGGATTCTCCGGAAGAGCTGGAAGAAGTGGTCGGGAGAGGGAAGTCTGGGCTCTCTGCTTGCTGCTGCCCCGCGACCGACTCTCGGATAAGCGGAAGAGGATGGATGGATGGATGGATGAAAGACGGAGATGAGGCAAAATCAAAGAACTTTATTATCTGGGAAAGAGAGATTATCATGAACATCGATTGCTAAATCAAACGCCCCTGGGACATTCATCCTTGTCATCTGTAACTTTTTGTAAGCTTTTCTAAAGACTATATATATGCAGACTTTCCTATCAGTACCTATTTCTACTATTCTTGTTCCAGTGGCATTATAAATACCATGCTGCTGTTAACTTTCTATGCTTTGTCTTAATGTCTAGAGTGATTGAATTAATAAGTTAGGATTTCTTGAGCACCTGGTGTAGCCAGATTTTTGCCATTATATCTGTGCGAGGTTTATAAGACTGAGAGTGAGGAGTGCTACTCAATAGTTGGAACAGTACAAAAGAAGGTACTCTTGGCTGATAAATGGCCTATATTCAAGAGTGCTGAGTCTTTGTATGTTTAAATGCATTCTTGTAGACCAAAAGTAATATTTAGGTCTGAGATATCACTAAAACATCGTATGTTGTTCGTGCGATAATAAGTAAGTCTCTTGAAGTGCTGAGGACAGGCTGTGTTATTCCTAAAGCACTTGTGTGATTTAAAATGGTAAGGGTTAATCAGTGTGTGTATGTCATTCATGGAGCACTGTTGTGGTTAGGGTCTGTGTGTATGCGATAGCTATGTATGGGTGTGTTCATCTTAAAGTGAAACAGTAGACCAACCCGATAACTTAACTTGACGAGAACACTTACCCTTGAGAAAACAAGTAAAAGGTAAGTAGAGGGAAATACCAAGGTAATACACTTGTGAAATTGTGGAAGGCAAATGCATAATTGACAGAATGGTCAGGAAGAAGTTTGAGACCTTCTATGGAAACCAGCTACAGGTAGCTGATGTGTACATGAAGAAAGCCAAGAAGTGGCAGCAAATAAGATTTGACAATGGGGCATGTCTAAGGGCATACGAATCTTTTTGTAACTGCAGGAGTGTTTTGTCCCATTTGAAGGATGGAAATGAGTTTGACAATGGTACAAATCTTCGATTATAACCTCAAAGCTCCCCAAGAAACTGTGAGGGCATTGGCAATGTACAGCTTGGGAGATCAAAGTAACGAAGACAGAAGGCCACATCTCACTGGCCTAGTTGATTTTCTGGAACAACAAGCTACAATAGCCATGCATCCTATGTATGGCCATCTATCAAAGTCATACCTTCAAGAAGGAAAATGACAAAACTGATCAAGGGAAGTTTCCTCTGAAAGATGGCCAGAGAAAAAGTAGTTTTGTTACAAGCTTGCTGTTGTTGCTGAAAAGGGGAATACAGACACCTCAGTCAAAAGGAGGCGGTCATGCATGTTAAGCCCTGTATATTATGCAATGAAAGTCACGATTTTGCTGAATGCAGTGAAATCCAGAAACTAAAATACTAAAGTAGAAATGATTTTTGAAATCTAAGGGCTTATACTTTAAGTGCCTTAAGCAAGGACATCTTAGAAAAGACCGTGTAGAAAACATTTAAAAGCCAAATATGCTCTCATTTGCATCCAGTCATTCTGCATATGAATAAGGAAATGGGTACCGCAATAAAACCACACCTCCTAAAAGGAGCACGCTAAGTCGGAAAAGAAGAACATTTCTTCCTTGTAACGCTTCTGTAGAAACATTAGAGATGTGCAGCCACGCGCGGTGTTCTAGTTTGGTCCCAGTTAAAGTTAAGTCTGAAATGAGCTAATGATGTATAAAAACAAATGCTCTCATAGACTCTGGTAGTACAGCTACATTTTGAACAGAAAGCTTGCAAGAACAATTAAATCTTCCTGGAAGAAAGGCTCAAGTCCATATAAGCACAGTAGCAAATTAACAGAATCTAGTAAAATTACAAGACTATGGGGTAGAAGAAAACATATTTATCGAATAGACGGAGGTTTATAACTGAACATTATACCTGTGAAAAGAGAGAACATCCCTATGCAGGAAGATATCCTGAGATGGTATTATCTCAAAGACATGCATTTACCCTAAATAACGGAGGAAGTAAGCATTTTAATAGGTTCAAATGTCCTTAAAGCCTTGGAGCCATGGCAGGTCTTAAACAGTAGATGAAGATCCTAATTCTGTGAAAACAGCTCTTGGGTGGATTGTTAATGGCCAAGTAAAAGAGGCAGGCAGCAAAAGAATGCTGTTACTCAGTCAATCGTGTCAATAATTGAAATAGAACAAATGTTACTCAGCAATACAATACAGTCTTTCCAGAGCGCTTAGCTGTGATTAAAAGATAATTAAAAGATAAATGAACATTATTTATTTAGCACTTTAAAACAACATCAAGGCTGACCAAAGTGCTGCACCCTAAAACCCAAATTACCAGACACACGGTAAATGAAACAGAAACACATAAACATAAGAACTAAGGAGATTCTTAATAAAAAAATATACAGATAGCCAACATATCATACTGGGTTAAAGCCAGAGAGTAAAATGTATTTTTAAAAGGATTTAAAGGCAGCTAGCGTAAGGAGCCTGCCTAACGCAGCTGCAAATCGCTCCAGAGTTTTGGAGCTGCAACTGGAAAAGCTCGATCACCTTGAGTTTGCATTGTGTCTATAACACATAAAAGCATCTGGTCTGCTGACCTGAGAGAGCAGACGGTACATAAGGGTGCAGCAATTCCGACAAATAAAGAGAGGCACAACCATTAAAGGATTTAAAAACAAATACAAAGATCTTAAAATGAATTCAAAAACGAATTGGAAGCCATTGAAGGAAGACAAAATCGAGGTAACATGCTCATAAACAAAATCTAACAATATCAGGAACAAACTTCCTTTTTAGAAAGGAAAGCACACAGTCCACACTCTAAAAGTCCATTAAAACAAGGATTGAGGGTACAAACTTTAGTGGTGCAGAATCCAGTTTGTGCACTGTTACCCCAACAACTAATCTTCCATCTGTCCACGGATGCACCTGTTCACGGACACTGCTTTCCCAACAGAAGTTTTATCAAAATCCTGGGATCCCTATGTGTCTCTTCGCTATTCCTTTTTTCCAGTCTGGGCTCCTTGTGTTGCTGTGATCTAGGCACGCTTCATTTCTCGCCTGCCAGCCTTGCCCAGTCCTTTCATGTGGCTTCCCTCTCTCGCTGGACCCACAACCAGCGTCTCCTTGTAGAGCTGTCTCTTCCTCCCTGGAAGTGTTGCCATCCTTGTGCCTCAGCATCATTCCAGCCATGTACCTCATCTGCCTGTGAGCCCTGTGCTCTGTCTGAGTGTCTTGGCAGTGTTCTCAGTGGACTGCCCCTGACCTTGCCTTCTCCTGCCCAAAAGTTTAAATCTCCTTCAGTCCCTGCCATTATCAGTTCTGGATAATCAGGTTAAACAATGGCACATCTAAATATCCTGGGTTTAACAAATAATGAAAACACAAGTTAACAAAATGTATTGTTACCAACTATCAATGAGTACATAGCTGATTAGAAACCAATATTCTCAGACATGTTAATTTCCAAGTCAGGTAAATGCAAACATTTTCCAAGGAAGGAGCAGTTCTTTTATCCCAATGTTATATTGTTTGCATGTTTAAGCAGTATAAAACTTCAAAGCGGTGATTCTTTTGCAAGACAGCAAATATTGATATCCTGTAGACAGCCATCACAATAGTCAGTAACAGGATAAACCCAGGAAATTTTCCTTTAACTTTGCACCCCAGTCCAAACAATGGGTGCCTATTGCCTGTTCATCTGCTGGGTTTTAAAATGTAATATTTACATGTTCCTTTTCCTAAGAGAGAAAGGGAATGACCCAGTGTACAAAAAATGTTCCCTCTGACAATTAGCCTCAAGAGAAAACTTACAAGGAATCCAACATTCCATGAGGATTACAAAATTTTCAATGAAGGGCATTTTAGACAAAGGATATGCTATTCAGGTACCCACAGAACAGCTGCCACTCAAAAATCAGAGAGTTTGGTACATCTCTCACCACTGAGTATACTCATAAAAATAAAAATAAATTTAGAGTGGTTTTTTGATTGTACAGCCACTTACCAAGGCTTCTCAATAAATGAACAGCTGCTGAAAGGACCTGACTTAACTAATAACCTCATTGGAGTTCTTACAATATTCAGAGAGCAGCCAGTCGCTTCATGGATATTATTAAATAAATGTTTTATCAAGTGAAAGTGCCAGATGAAGACACTGATCTTCTTTGTTTCTGCGGTGGCCTGAAATTAATGTAAACAATAGATTAGAGGAATACAAAATGACAGTACTGTACATCTTTTTGGCGCTACCTCTTCGCCCAGTTGTGCCTCTTATGTTTTACGAAGAACAGCAGAGGATGCCAGAAGTACAGCTTCTGAAAAAGCAGCTAACAATGTGCTTCTCACAATTTGTGCTGATAACTGTTTAAAGTCAGTTGCTAGCAGAAGATCAAGCCAAACTGGTCAAAGATCTTCAAGTCCTGTGTTTCAAGGAGAATTCCACCTTATCAAATGGCTGAGTAATAGCAGAGCAGTCTTATTGTCCATTCCTGGAGAAGACAGGACTATTGATCAAAAGGACTTAGACTTAAGCCATGCTTTGTTACCAGTTGAAATAACCTTTCAATGACTCAGTGGTCATTTCCAATATATAATCCAGTTGGATTTTTAGCACTAGCCATATTGCCTGCTAAACTTATTTTAAGGAACTGTGTAAAGAGAAATATGGGTGGGACGGAAGAAGTGGAAGTTAAGAATGCCCAGCAATGGAAACCATGGATGGATGACTTGTAATATAGAGGGTCCACGGCTTAGAATAAAAGGCCAGTTTCAATAAATAATCACTGGCGTGGCAGTGTATGGGGGAGGTTGTTATATTATTCACCATCACTTCAGAATGTTACATTGAAATGCTGGAACATGGAAGAAATGGATGTGGTATATGCCTGGTTTCAACAGGATGGAGCAACAGCTCATATGGCTCGAGATCCATGCAAGTTTTACGGAGATGTTTCTGGGGAAGTTGATCTCCCCTGCACAGCGATATCGGGTGGCCTCGATTCTCCTGATCTCGTCCGTGTGATTTCTTCTTGTCTCTTGTCAAAGGCACATACCACACCAACCTCAAAACCTTGAAGCCCTCAAGAATGCTATTTGCCACAAAATCGCCAAAAGCGTTCCATGTTCAGTGTTGGGTAGTGTTAATTGCCAAATTGTCCCTGTCACTGACATACAATTAATATTTTATTGTTTATTACAGGTTTAAACTTGTTTTTCATCCATCTATCTTCTCGTTTCATTGTAAGTGTTTAGCCCATGATTTTATTAAAACTGCTGTTCACTACACAATGGTTGACAAGCCTGCTGCTTCAACCCTGTAAGCAAAGAAATGACAAATACAAAGGGCTTTGTGTGTTTGTGATGATATATGGTGTTTAATTCATGTTGTCAGATAAGGATCAAGAAAAATTTATTTTATTAATATATGTATATTTTCTTAATATATGAATATATATATGAAAACAAAATGAGTTTTATGACATAATTTACAAACTACATTGTGTAGGTGATCATAATGTATAAATTCCACTGAGTGATAAAATTAGTGCTTCCGGTTCCAGGAATAACAGATCCATCATTCTGAAAAGGCAGCGTCTTTTAACTGAATTAATGTGCAAGTGTGCTTCTTCCAATGTGGTTTGGAAACCCAATGCACAATCTACATTCTTTGATCTTAAGCTGGCCCTGACTACCGCCTGTCCTGATTATAGCTTCAGTATTCCTTTTGTACATCAGACAGACGCATCCCAGTGCTGTGTTAAGTCAGAGTGTCAATGGCATTGAGTGTCCTATTTTGTACTTGAGTTGGAAGTTGCTGAACTGGGAAACCAAGGTGTTTCTCTCCTGCTCTGAGTGATATTTAATCCCTAAGAGAACTAAGAAATCAATAGTATAATTTTATGAAAGCTAAAAAAATCAAATGTGTGCCGTATATCATTTTTGGCTATTTTATCTTGAAAACCAAATGAAAGGGGGCATGTTTCATCCTGAAATGGGATTTCTAATTTTTCAGATTAATTTACTATTCACTGACAAATGTGTCTTTTTTACAAAATGTCTGGATGTGAACTGGCTACTTACACTACATCAAAGTCAGACGCTGGTAACACTATGTTCCCTGAAAAAGAAAGGTTTTGTTAGGAATCTGTTAGGGACATATTAAGAAAGTAATGCTTCACCTAGAAGTCCAGTGCAGGTTTTGAGAGTGATTAAAATTGTAAGTAAGGAAACCAAACTATTTATTCTATGATTTATTCCCATTGGCCCTTATTGTGCTATGCTTAAGACATATAAAGGTGTATAGGTTTAATTTTTGTTATTTCTGTAAATATCAACATATGGTGATATAGAGCTGATATAAAATTGAAACTTTAAGAAAAAAAGTATAAAACTATGTAAAATAGTTTACTTTTGATTCCTGAGAACCTGTGTGGTAAGTTTCAGTTTCTATGCTGAAACTGTCTGGACTATTAGCTGATATGTAATTTGGAGAAGGTGTGGTGAAAGTTTAATTGTATTACAAGAAAAAGATCAGCTTAAGTACATTCTGTAGGTGCAAACACAGTTAGATCACCATGGTTGTAAATATATTAGAATATATATTAGAAATACATTACAAAAGAAAATGAACTTACGTAATATTAAAAGATTTATTAATAAGAAGCTTTTAAACCTATTTAATGTAGTTAATCTATCTAAATAGATACCTAACTTTAAAATGGACTTTGTAAACACAGCTGTTACTTTGGTTGAGCATAAAATAAGTACCAGACACAATACATAGATACAAAGTATTTCTCCTTCCTGCTCCAGAAATGTGTGGCCCAGTGCCTCCTCAACTCGACTCAATAAAAGTAAGGCTCTGGGCTTCCTTAGTGAATTAGATCTGAGAACTGCTTCTGGTGTCACACCCAGGACATCTGGAGCAATTTTGGTCATGTAGAAACCAGGACAGTCCCTCTCCTGGCAACACCCCTCTGGTGGCAACCCAAGACCTGTAATGCTTTTTGACTCCAATTTCCATGCCAACATGCGAGTGTCCTAAATGGGTTCAGCCTTTGACGGACACTACAATCTTCATATGGGAGAATGAACTACTACCACATCCGTAATTGATGCTTGGGAAATGCTAATCGCTACACCTGTCCACATCCCATTTCATATAGTAGTAGTACAAGGCGGAAGGAGACAAAAAGATCAAAAAGAGGACGGAGGTAATTGGAAGAAATTAAAGGAGACAAGGCAGGAAGCAAAGGAGTCGTGTGAGCAAGGAAGCGAGTGAGAGCAGGCTTACTCTAGGAAGGAAGGCAGAGTAAAGAAGTGAGCCCTAGTGGGGTGTTTGGCCAGCACCCAGGGGCAGGTGGATTGGGCCCCTCTGAGTTTTTTAGGGAGCAGGAGTGACCACATTGAGGATGACTTGCCACGTGGGGGCCACAAAGGCAGCAGGAGTCGGAGACTCAGAAGATGGAAACCCCCGCATGAGCGCCTTTTATTGCTGGTGAACCTGAGTCCCAGTCTGGCAGAGCCTACGGAGCCAAGGACCAAAAGGTAACCAGACCAGTCGAGAAGTCGGCTGCAGGTTGGGTGACTCCTGGTGCACTAGCCTGGATGGGAGAAGCAGGGAGCTACAGCAGAAGAATCCATTTTAACTGATTCATTTGTGGGGTTTTAACCTCCTCCTTTTTACTGGTTTTAATGGATTATTTATTTAATGACGTTTTGATTACACTGCATAATTATTTTGACACTGTTTTTGGATTTGTTTTATTTTTAAAAAAAGCACTGTTTGCACTTTTCACCTTCCCCTTGTTTTCATTTGGTGTCCTCATTGTCCAGCCCCATTTGGTTACATTACCGATGGTGTTGTTCAAGAAGCTCCCTAAAGGGAAGTGGCAGCCATGGAGTAGAACCCGCATCATCACACGACTTGAAGGTACTTATGAATTACAATGTAAACAGGTGCATTAAACCAATTGGATTTAGTCATATAATGTCTGCACAAATGTAATAATTTTGGAGATGCCTCTGAAGAAAGGTATTCAATCCTTCACAAACTTTCACATATTGCCGTCCTCATTTTATGACACATCCATAAAGAATATGGGCATTGTGAGCATAACTACATGCTAGCACAGTTGCACGAGAAATATTGGATCCCACAAGCCAATTCAGCTATCAGAAGGATTATTTCAAAGTGTACTACATGCAGAAGATACAATGCACAAACAGGCAGCAAAAGATGGCAGATTTATCAGATGATCATCTATTCCTGAACAACCACCTTTAATTTTCACTTGCCTAACAACAAGAGCGTAAATGTAGAAATTGCATATAGTTTGACACTGATTATTGTATCAATGCCATATGCCGATTTATTTGCAGCAAGTTAAAATCATGCCCTCAGGTAATGTAACAAACTTTATTGGAGGGGAAAGAGAGCTATGAGAAGCAACTAAAATTCTTGTCCAAGAAAACATTTGCAATGCCATGATGAAGAAAGAAATCAAATGGATTTGTAATCCATTGATGGTCTCCCACCAAGGTGGTGTGTGGGAAAGACAAATTAGAAGCATAAGAAAGGTCCCAAACTCAGTACTTAACTAACAGACTCCAGATGATGAAAGTCTCAAAGCAATGATGTATGAAGCTGAATCCATCCTCAACAAAAGACCCCTCACAAGTATCATATGACCTGAATGACCTAGAGTCACTGACATCAAATCACATGCTATTACTCAAGAACAACCAACATTCCCAGGACTTTCTTCTAAAATGACCAGTGTACCTGAAGATGTTGGAAACAAGTACAATATCTTGCTGATTTGTCTGGGAATAGATGAACTAAAGAGTATCTACCAATACTTCAAGAACGTCAAAATGGGCTCACCAAGAATAAACTTTGAACCAGGTAACATTTTTTTTCTCAGTAGATGAAACAGCAACCGTAACACCTGGGTAAGGGGACAGTCATCAAGACAATGCCAAATGAAAAGGAGCAGTCAGAAGAGTTTGTGTGTAGACTAAAGCCAGAACACTGTAAGACCCATGAATATGTGCTGCCTCTCCAAGAAACAGCATTTAATTGAAATCTTACATTTTGCATGCTTAATTTGCTTAATTGTGTTTGTGATTTAACATTTAAGTATCAGATTATATTTAACATTAAAATTAAGTCTTTTACAAATATTCTTAAAAAGGTTAAGGCTCTTACTATTAATACTGAAGTAACTGATTTTACTCTTAGATTTTAAAGGGGACGTATAAACGGTGCTTGCCAGAAATTTTATGGAAGAAACATTTTCATGTTCAAATCCATGTATAAAACCTAAACTTGGCGAAGCTCGCATTTCCAAGGTACCTCATACCCTGTCGTACAAGTTCTCCGTAGGTTTTGCAGACTGCGCACCCAACGCCAAAGCAGGTACTGTTCCTGTGTGGTTACCCTTTCTTTCTTAGATCCAACTCCTGCCGGCTTTATAAATCAACGAAACTAACTGCATATTGTTTATTAGGTTATGCATCTGATTGTAATAACCTGTAACAATATAATGTCCACGGAATAGCATAGTATTCCAAATACCATAACTGCTTTAAGCTTTACCTCACTGCACCTTCTTCTTCTTTCCCGCTGCCCTGGATAGCCACAGGATTTTGGTCTCGTCCGGGCGAGAGATGGACGCTAGTAGCCTAGCAGTGGGGCTTTTTTCATATTATTTGCTTATTATTCTGAGAAAATCCTGTATTTTTCAAGGAGAGGGACCGCTACATATATAAACCCAAAAAAATGGGCCAGAAGGGGGTCCGGAAAAAATCGGACTAAAGCTACATCCAAGCCGCGATCAGCAAGCCCTAGTTCGAGATACACGCCTTCAGCTGTTGCCGACCGGAACCCTCGACATCGTTCCTGGCAAAAGCGGCTGAGGCCAAAGGGGGCAGAGGGTGTCGGATGAGGGATTCCTGAAACTGGGAAAACGGGAGGTCCGGTTTTCGCAATCCCTGGGGCGGCACCGCTGCTTCAACGATTGGCCATTACTACAAGGAAAATTTGCTTCGCGAAGTGTGCTGAGAAAGCAGGAAGGTAAGGAAAGCAAAAAAGCTAATGAGAGAACAGGAATGAGAACAGGCAAGATGAAAGCAAGGGAAATTTAAAAGGAAATGAAAGGCTTCCAAGAGTACAGCTTGAACTACAGGTGCTGGGTAAAATTGAAGAGCGAGAAAAAAATTTCGCTAAACTGAGCACGCTTGCTGATGATTGGAGCATCTTAGTGGACATTTACAATCGGATCGAAATAGCCGAACATCTAGCTCCCAGTGCCGAGGAAAGGAGCAGTAAATGTCAGTTGAATGTAAAACTGAGAAAAACTTGGAGACAGACTGGCTGCTTTAGAAGATGGGAATAGAAGGTATAATGTCAGAATTGAAGGCTTGCCGGAGAATCGAAAAAAGTTTAAACCCGTGAATTGAACTGAATTTTTTTCTAAAATAATCGGGCACTTTAAGCAGAATCTGAGATAGCAGCGGCTTACCGCAAGACGGATAAACCCGCACCAAGATCTTTTATAGTCCGTTTTGAACGATTATCATTAGGAGGTGATGGAACTCCTCAGGAAAAAAGGAAGATATTATATATGAAGATTGCCAAATTGCGCTTCCCTGACTTCTCTCCAGCAACAGCTATCAACCCCCTTCTATATATATTAAACAGCGGGACGGGAAGCCAATGTCAAACACGCCTCCTGTATCCGCAAAACTGAAAGTGGAATGCAGGGCATTTTTAAGTTTTCGCTTTGCAAGGAAGAGGAAAATGAGTTAAGAAAGCTGATCCCGGACTATTCTGATACATAAATTGTGGGGTCATGGCGGTAAAATGATAAAGCTTGGATTAATAATCTACTGTCTGATCTATTGTTTTTAAAATACGGTTTTTATCAGCATATATTCTCAATTCTATATTATTATTACTTACTTATTACTTATTATTACTTAGTATTACTAGGGGCTAAATGTTTGTGTTTTTTTTGTGCTTAAATTACGCTTTCCTCCTCTTTTTTTTTTTTTTTTCTAATTATTTCATTTCCCCAAATGAGACTTCAATAACATCTACCCTTGGTTTGTGTTATTGCTATTACTGCATTAAGACTTGTATGCTTGTTTTGGACACATCTTCAACAATATACCGGGTTTATTATCGGGGGATATCATCTAAGCACCAAATGATGAAGATTATGTATATGTATGAATATATATATATATATATATGTATATGTATGTGTATATATATATATATATTTTAAATGCAAAATCTTTTCTTCTTTTCCTTTTAAAGACTTATTGAAAACAGAATCTCTATCTTTAACCTTAAAGCCCCCCTGCTGGGCTTGATGTGCTGACGGCTCTGTCTCTATGTCAGAGGACTGGGACTGATGAAGTGGGTTTTAGCCTCACCTGGGAGGCAAAAAGGGTGGGGTTGGGGGGGAAAAGAGAGCAGGCTTGATCTATACCTAATCTATCATCTCAATCTTTATAATTATAACTATCAACGTAATAATAAGCTGTGGCAACAACTCTTGGGAAATAGGAAATAAGACCTAAACTATTTCCCATTCCAGTTAAGACTATAATATTGACACCAAAAACTCAGAATCAGTGTCCCCAGAGGGGAAGTTAACTTCTGAAGCGGGAAAACGTAAAGGCCTGAATCAGAATTAAAGAGGAAAGAGTACTTTTCACCAACAGGTCTAAAAGTTAAAATAGTATTTTACAGGAAACCCACTTACTAAGAAGGATCAGTTCGCTGCAAAAGACTGGTTCTAACCCATTCTAGTTTTACAAAGAAATTTTAGAGGGGTGGGAATTCTATACATAGAACAGTACCATTTGTAGATCAGATGTAGTATTGGATCCTAAAAGGGAGATATGTGATGCATGGGAGACTTATCTAACTGTAAAATGATTTTGATAAATGTTTATGCCCCTTTAATGTTGATGATAAGGAATTTATACAAAATTTATTTGCATCCATTCCCAATCTGAACACTCATAAGTTATAATGGCTGGGGACTTTAATTGTGTTCTAAATCCACTTTTAGATAAACTTTCCACGGGGGAAAACGGCAACTAACACCGCAAAGATAATTACAAAGTTTTTAACTGATCACAACTTATCAGATCCCTGAGGTTTTTTAAACCCAAATTCAGAACATATTCTTTCTACTCACCAGTACATCATTGCTACTCAAGGATTGTTTTACTTTTATAGATAATAACTTGCCTATGATTAAATCTTGTAAATACGATTATTGTTATTTCAGACCATGTCCATGATCTTGGAGCTGAAATTACTAAGCCCCATACACTCACCCAGATGGCGCCCAATCCCCCTTTCTATTAGCTGACGAATTGACTGAATTTATATCCAAAACAAATTGAATTCTTTCTAGGCACAATACACCCCTGAGATCTCTGCAGGAACACTCTGGGAAACTCTTAAGGCCTTCTTAGAGGACAGATTATCTCATATTTTTCCCCACAGAAATAAACCCGGAAGTAGCAGAGATAAAAAGTTAAATTACTAAAATGGGATGAAGAACATGCAGACTCCAAGCGACTCTAAAGAGGAGGCAGGCTCTACATTCAGAATTAAACCTCTTGAAAACCCAAAAAAACCGAACAACTAATTTAAAATCCAGACATCAATTATGAACATGGAGAGAAAGCTAATAAGTTTTAGCAACAAATTCACAAGCAAGAAGTGCAACGCAATCTCGTAATTAAATACCAATGGAGATAAAATCATCGAACACAAAAATATAATGTGATTTTAGAGACTTACTATAAACCCCTATATACTACTGAGTTTAAAGAAGACAATATACAATCAATGCATTTCTGGATAAATTACAGATACCAAATTGACGCTATTAGTGGAGGACCCTCATAAACCTCCGTCATTATCAGAATTACTGGATGCTATAAAGTCACCCAAGGTGGAAAAGCAGGCCCCTGATGGCCACCCTGCGGGTTTTACAAGAATTCTCCTCAGCTAGCCCTCCTATTTAGCAAATTTACAGAAGCCAGAGAAAACCCAATTTCCACAAACCTTCGCCAAGCACTAATCACTGTCTTTCCAAACAAAATAAGGACTTATTACAATGTGCATCATACAGACCAATTTCACTTGAATAACGACGTTAAATACTCTAAAATCATAGCTGGGAAGGATGGAGAAAGTGCTCCCTCAATAATATCACAAGACCAAACTGGATTTATTAGGCTACATTTTTATCTTCAAATCTTCACCCCTGTTTAATGTAATATACTCACCAAATAACAAACATTCCAGAAATATTTTTTCATTGGATGCAGAAAAGCATCTTACATGATTGAATGGAATACCTTTTACTATTTTGGAGAAGTTTTGTTTCCGCATTTGTGCATGGATTAAATTACTGTATACTAACCGAAGCTTCAGTTTGCATCAAAACATTTGCTCAGACTACTTTAAACTAGAACGGGCACAAGACAAGGATGCCCTTTGTCACCACTGCTTGAATTGCCATTGAACCACTGGCAAAATTGTAAAAAACTGATCAGATAAAGGGGATTAGCAGAGAAGGACTGGAACAGAAAATCTCATTATATGCAGATACGGACTGTATATATCGGGGTCCCGAAAATTTGCCTGAGTCTTGCAGACTCACAGAATTTCAAAAGCTCCTTGTCTCAGAATTAATCTGAATAAAAGTGTACTCTTTCCCGGGGAATTCGCAAGCATATAATATTAGATTAGACACCCCCTTTATCATTGCAGAACAGTTTAAATACCTCTGGAAACGCCACAAGTAAACATAAAGCTCTTTATCAAAAAATTTCGTCCTGTATGGAAAAAATTAAACAAGACTTGCATAGATGGTCAACCCTTCATTTTACACTAGCTGGAAGAATTAACACCCGTTAAGATGAATATTCTTCCTAAGCTCCTTTTTTTTTTCAAAAAATACCAATATACATTAATAAATCGTTTTAAGCAATTAGATTCAAAATAACCTCATTTTTTTGAATTTAAAAAATCCACTTATCAAAGAGCGACCAAAGACAAAAAAGGGAGAAGGCGGGATGGCTCTACCTAACTTTAGTTTTATTACTGGCAAATATACAGTCGATAAGAACCTGAACAAATAGAAGAACATACACAGGATGGACCCCAATAGGGAAATAAAAACCTGCAGTACTTCTTTGTATTCCCTTGCTTTGTGCCCAATAAACACACGCTATCGGATACACTAATAACCCAATTAGTTTCCCCTCCCCTTAGAATCTGGAACCAATGTAGAAAGATTTTAAGACGAGGTTTTTTCTGTGGCACCCCTGCAAAAGAACCACCTCTCTCAACCCCTCACAAACATATGCAGTTTTAATATCTGGAAAATTTAATTAACTTCTTAGAGACCTTTATATAGACAACCCTTTTCATCCTAGAAAAAATTTCGTCCAAATTTAACATTCCAGCTCAAATTTCTTTTCACTATCTTCAAATCAGGAACTTTGTTAAACAGAACCTTCCAGATTTTCCCCCATCTTGCACCCCATCCACGCTGGAAAAATTATTGTTTAATTTCAAGGAGTTAGACCCATCTCTACAATATATAAAACCCTTTTTCAATCCCTTCCTTTCAAAGATCCAAGAGGACACTGGGAAAATGACCTCTCAATTAATATATCAGAAAAGGATGGAAAGTAGCAATGCAGAAGAATTCACTCAAGCTCCATATGCCAAAGCATACAATTATCAACCTAAAATTATATATGGACATCTGTCCTCGACTAAAAAACCCCCAAAATGTTTCCAGGGCATGATCCAACCTGAACGTCAACCAAGCCCCAGCCCCACTAGGTCACATGTTCTGGGCCTGCTCCAAAAACATTATTCTGGACAAAATTTTATTACCTCTCAGACAGTCTTGGACTCACAATCCCTCCTAACCCTATAACAGCTGTGTTTGGGGTTCTTCCAGAGGGTCTTAAAGTGGAGAAAGACAAAAAAAATGGATTATCCTACACTGTTGGCACGCAGACTTATTCGATAAACTGGGAAAAACCCAAACTCCCCTTTTAAGTCAGTGGAAACTGATGTGTTATATTATTTAAAATTGGAAAAATCAAATACTCAGTTAGAGGATCTGTGCGACTTTTCAAAACATGGCAGGATCTAATCAGTAATATTTTGAAATGATTTTATAAAGCACAGAGAATTTGTTGATTTAGGTATTTTTAAAAGCCTTAAATTTTACACACGTTGGCTTCTCTCTCTCTCAAGGGTGGGATTGATCTGTTCTTAGCATAATTTTTTTTTTTTGTAAAACTTGATTGCTATGTATTGATTGTAATAAAATAAATAAAATAAAAAAAAAAAAAAAAAAAGGATAGCCAAGCAGATCATCTTTTCCATATTAGTCTCACTGCACCACTCGGAGTATTTTTATCACTGTATCTGAGTGGGGAATCACAGCAGCAGCTGATCAGAAAGAGAAATTATTGGTATACAGCATCAAGCACACGCTGCCTCAGCCACGCAAAACGCTTCAAAGCCTTTTTCTGTACAGACCTCACGGTTCAAAAACAGTTTCATCCCAAAATCTATAAACGCACTCAATCAATTGCTCCTAGTAGAACTGTTTGTACTTTAAGTACAGTTACCCCACTGTAAACTTACACTACAGTTATAATATTGCACAACCTGCGCCACTTTTTAAAGTGCGTATTCATTTTAAGATGAAATGCAGCAAAATATGTTGATTATATTATACAGATAAAACATGTGAGGACACGGTGCCACAGCGCTAGCAAGTTCGGTATTGTTCCTGCCTCGGCTGTATATTTGCTGAGGCTGGCGCGACACTGGAAGGATAGACGGATAGAATAATTAAACACTTACTATGAAGATATTTCAATGTTCCTTAAAAGTTTTGAAGAATCGGCATTATAAGCTTACAGATGGCTTAACGTTTATTATAGAGCTGATTGTGTGGCGATTGGGTATTTGAAGAAAGAAAAGTAAGGACAGGAATTGGAGGTTAGTACGTTTGAAAGAGACAGTACTGCTACAATGAATTATTTCAACGAAGGTCGCACATAAGCAGCAGCATCTTGTGTGAGACATGAACAATCACTGCTCCACGTGTTCCCATGTTTAATAACATGCTTTCATTCCAATCATCATGAAAATGATATCATATATACTGTACATCTCAGTATTTTAATTATTCAGAGAGCTGTAATATCATGAATGTAATGGATTCTGTGTCCTGTCGGAGAAAGAGAAAGAACGGAAGCACGAGTGATTCGCACACACAGAGCACATAGAAGATCAAATACAAAACAAAGCATTTAACGTGCTACTTAGTTACGATGGGATTTGAAAACTAGTAAATTAAACTGACTTAAGATGAAGTTTATGATGTTCTACTTTAATGACAAAATAAACTACGTGATTAAAGTGGAAATTTCGAGATTAAAGTTGACATTTTTTTTTTCCCACTGTGTCCTATTTTTTTTGTCTGTACCCTAATAAGCTTTCATATGACACTCAGACGGTGGGCTACAACTCACCTTTTCATAGCGACTTTCATATCTGACTTCTTTTTATTTCGGGCACTGTGCGACTTGATCTTTCAAGTTTCTCCAACCGGCTATGTCACTCGATCAACTTCCTTTTTTGATTATACCACTGTTTAAATCAACAAGTAGTATGTTTTCCTTTGCCTCCACTTGGTATTCGCCGAAATTCTTATATTTTCCCCTGTGCTTTTCCCATTGTCTTTTCACAGAACGCTGAACTTAAGGGCTATTTATATTGATTTGCATATTCAAAGAGGCGTAATTCTGGAAGGAACTGGGGTGGGACAGCAGGCGCATGCACGTCGTTACTTTTCACACTGACCAGGATTTATGTAGCAGAAGAGCGTGGAAGTTAGATGCGACAGATTCCTGCATCTGGATTTTCTGTGCATAAGTACATTTAGCTTTTGTGCTTACGTCATGTTATAGTGTGAATTCTGATGCCCCGGATGTGTAAGAGCCATTTGCTAGTTATTTAAGTTATATTAAATGTTTGCCTATATATTACTGCTTAGTCTTTGGGAGGTTCTTATAACCCCCACAAGCTGAACTGAATTAGTATATTCTATTTCTTGTCTCTCTCTCTCTCTCAATTAGTGACCTGCCTTGTTGTGAGTAAGGCATGGAGGGCACACAGTTTTAAACCATTCCTTAATGTGCCCAATAGTATGTAATGCAACAAGCTTTATAGAACATGCGGTGCCATACATTTAGAGCATACTGAAGTCAAAAGGAGGCATCATTAAGTATAGAAACAACTGATGTTTGACAAGAAAAGCTAAGTTTAGAGAAGAGACATTTTTCCAATTCTTTGTTTTGCCCTTTATTCTACATGTGTAACAACCTTTTTTCTTTATTCTTGTGTGGCCTTTTTGCTTTGAATTTTCACTAAATCTTTTAAAACAAACTTTTGGACTTTGAGATTTCTTTCAGCATGTGTTTGACCTATGCTTGATCCTGCCTTACTCACCAGCAACTACACCAGGTAAAGCTGTATGTAATCAACACAGTACTGATTAGAGAAGCCATAGGACTGGATGATAGGACCCATTTACGAGGTGTATAGGGAGAAGAGGAACTGGTCCAGCACCGATCCTTGGGGCACCCTTAGGCTCGCCTGGTGCACTCTTGATATCTCTCCATTCCAGAACATACAGTAGGATCTGCCCAAGATATGGGGTCAAAACACCTGAGGGTGGTCCCAGTTATACCAAAGTCAGAGAGTGCGGCAAAAAGGATAAGATGGTTGATGTTCTTGATTCTATATTGTTGTACAGTAAAATGAGTGGTATTGTATTGTAAACACTTCCACTGAGTGATTTCCTGTGGTATCTCTACTTGTTTGGGCAGGTCAGTCTGGGTCATAGGTAGATGTGACCGGGCAAACGCAGATTAAAATTGATATGTATGGGAAATTGTGGGAGATTGCATCAGAAAGAATGGGATATAAAAGAGCCAAACTGTGGGAGATAACATCAGACAAAGGGGTGATACAGAGATTGTTCATGTTATATTGAATAAGAAGATAACACCTGTTGTTTATCTGTGATCCATCTGTATTTTGTACAAAGGCAAAACAAAACTTAGTATTAAAAATGAAAATTTAATGTGGAAAACATAATTCAACAAATCCTGGACTCCTAAGTATTTCTTCACAGAATGTCAGCAGTAAAGCTATATGTTTGGTAAGCAAAGAGCACATCACTGCATTCAAAGACTACAACTTGAGGCATCAATTTGAGACCAAGCAAGGCAAAATAAACAGGAACTTATCAGAAGAAAAGGTGAGGACTGCAGAGGAATTGTTAGATAAACTGAAAAAACAGCAAAGTCTTTTTACAAAGCTTCACACAGCAAAGGAAGAAACAGTAAAAAACAGCAATATAATAGCTCACAAAATTGTTAAAAACACAAACCTTTTTCTGATGGAAAATGTCTTAAAAGAGTGATGAATGGAGTTGGTGGCAATCCTTTGCCCAGAGAAGATGGATCTGTTTGAATATCTGTCAATCTCACAGCAAACAATTAAAAGATGGATTGAATGGATTGTGTAGAATCTGGTACTACAGCTAAAACGCACAGTGGAAAATGTTGACTTCTTCTCCTTGGCCTTGGATGAGGGCTGTGATGTTTGTGACATAGCACAGCTGCTGATTTTTGTGAAAGGAATAATGAAAGACTTTGAAATGACAGACAAACTGGCTTCTGTATAGTCAATGAGGGGAGCAACAACCAGTAAGGATTTATTTACTGAAGTCAGTAAGTGCATGCAAAAGGTAGGACTGCAGTGAGAAAAGTTAGTGAGTGTGACAACTGATGGGTCTTCTAATTTGCAGGCAAAAATGTTGGACTTTTAAAAAGGATGCAGGAAAAAGTGGCCGAGATTACCCCAGCCCAAAAACTCATATTTTTACACTGTATTATTCACCAAGAAGTTCTATGTAAATCAGTGCTGAAAACTAATTGTGTGGCTGATGTTGTTAAAAGTGTTGTATAGTTCATCAGGGATAAGGCATTAAATCACAGACCTTTTGTTACACTATTGGAGGAGAATTAGAGTGATCACACTTATATGGGCTACCAAACAGCTGTCAGGTGGCTAAGCTTGGACAAAGTGTTCAAACAGGTCTGGGATCTGAATCAAATATTAAGGAATTTTGTCTAGTGAAAAGAAAACCCATCCATGAACTAAGCAGCACTGAGTGGCTATCAGATTTAGCATCTGCTGTTGATGTGACTGCACTTATGAATTAACTGAATACAAAATTGCAGGGCAAAGGTCTTTTTA
This sequence comes from Polypterus senegalus, assembly GCF_016835505.1. Classification (NCBI taxonomy): domain Eukaryota; kingdom Metazoa; phylum Chordata; class Cladistia; order Polypteriformes; family Polypteridae; genus Polypterus; species Polypterus senegalus. Next base: position 74,581 of record NW_024384835.1, read on the forward strand.
CACATGATATGCACAGTCTAGTCAATGGCTTCATGAGGAAGCTCCTGCTCTCTCTTAACACTAGAATTACCAGAGCCTACGAAAAACTCAGTCCCACCTTAAATGCTTCTTAAATCCCTTCACACCTCTCCGCCAGCGTCCTTTGTCTTCTAAATGTGCTGATAAAGAGAAGCTAGGAGCAGCCGGCTATTCCATCCCCCCACCAATTTAGAGCGTGCAGAACTTCTCTCAGCTCTTGCCTTGATTGAGTATCTGGGGTGAAGTGGAGTTTTAGAGTGGAAATAATAGATCGTTATTTGGAACACACGCATTAGATGTCTATTCTGTTTCTACAGTAATCTGTGTAAACACATTGTTAAAGCAGAAACGTTTTTATATTCTAGTAGTAAATGACAAAATGTAGGCATAAACTATAAAATGTATAAAGCCTGAAGTCCAAATATCAAAGAAACATTTTCACAAAAATAACACAATTGCGCTTTTATTCAAAATATAACTGCAGAAACAAAAAACGCCTTAACATGCGACATTGACAGCCGTTTATTGTAACTGCCTCTGTGGTTCAATAGAACTAGTTCCTGTTTGGGACTCAAAAGGTTTGCGAGTTTTGAGAAGTAAACTGCTCTTAGTCTTACCATTTTAGAATAAAAGCATACATTTGAATTCGGTCTGTAACAGCCAGTGCAATTTATGATCCTTGTAATGATTAGCTTTTTAATTTTTTATTCACTTTTCATTCCCTCAGTCGCGTTCAGAATCAATCCATACAACCCCATCTGACACGGCTGTTTTCACATAAAGGCGCGCTATAGCTCTGCAGTGTACCACGATGCATACTTAAGCCCCAGTTGCTGACACACAAAGGCTGGCGAAGCTGCCTTCTTCGTATCTCACCGTACTTGATTTTCTTTTTATTCAGTTTTATTTAGTGTTCCTGCCAGTCCCGCATGTTGCTGCGCTGTTTCTTTTGTACTCCAGGACATGCAGAGGAAAGAATGGTAAAGAGCAGTAACTTTGGTGCTATATGCAATCATCAGACACTCCCCATCTGCCCGTTGTTTTGTTATACTTTACACTAACTTATGTTCCTGTGTTTGAGCATGCTCAAACGGGCATGCTAAAAAATTCACGTGTAATGCCACGAAAAGTGCGCATACACTTAATTTATAAAACAAAACAAGTGCACTTTTATTCAAGACTACATGTATAACCGAAGATAAAAAGAAAGCAAGTTACAGTAGGCGATTGATATGACAGCTTGCCTGGTGCAATGTTAAAGTGCTGATTTCCATTCCGTGCTATATAAAATCATCACATTCAAATATTAACAGTTCCCACACACCCAAGGACCGTCCTTCCTACATTTACGACACGTGTACTTGTTGCAGTGTACACACCTGTCTGTGCTATGGTTCCTATTACACTGAATGAGCACCTGACACTGTACTTTCTTCCCTGGGGAAGGTCCCACATCACAGAATTTCCAGTTCATGAATAAATTCACACCCGATCTGACGCTGTTCGTTTCAAATAATATTGCATTAGTTACTTTTCGTGGCATTACACGTGTATTTTTGAGCATGCTCAAACACAGGAACATATGTTGGTGTAAAGTATAACAAAACAACAGGCAGATGGGGAGTGTCTGATGATTGCATATAGCTCGAAGTTACTGCTCTTTACCATTCTTTCCTCTGCATTTCCTGGATTACAAAAGAAACAGCATACAGCAAAATGCGGGACTGGCAGGAACACTCAATAAAACTGAACAAAAGAAAATCAAGTGACGGTGAGATACAAAGAATGCAGCCTCGCCAGCGTTTGTGTGTCAGCATCCGGGGTTGGATGGGCTTTAGTATGCATCGTGGTACACTGCAGAGCTATAGCGCCTTTATGTGAAACAGCCGTGTCAGATGGGGTTGTATGGATTGATTCTGAAAGTGACTGAGAGAATGAAAAGTGAATAAAAAAAGTAAACCATTACAAGGATCATAAATTACACCAGCTGTTACAAACCAAATTCAAATGTATGCTTTTATTCTAAAATGGTAAGACTAAGAGCAGTTTACTTCTCAAAACAGAGTGGTGCAGGATCAAACTCGAACCTTTTGAGTCCCAAACGGGAACTAGTTCTATTGAACCACAGAGGCAGTTACAGTAAATGGCTGTCAATGTCGCATGTTAAGGCGGTTTTTGTTTCTGCAGTTATATTTTTGAATAAAAGCGCAATTGTTGTGTTATTTTGTGAAAATGCTTCTTTGATATTTGGACTTCAGGCTTCATACATTATATAGTTTATGCCTACGTTTTGTCATCTACTACTAGAATATGAAAAACGTTTCTGTTTTAACAATGTGTTTACACAGATTACTGTAGAAACGGAACAGACATGAAATGCGTGTGTTCCAAATAACGATCTATTATTTCCACTCTAAAACTCCACTTTACTCCCAGATACTCAATCAAGGCAGGAGCTGAGAGAAGTTCGTGCACGTTCTAAATTGGTGGGGGGATGGAATAGCCGGCTGCTTCTAGCTTCTCTTTATCAGCACATTTAGAAGACAAAGGGCATTGGCGGAGAGGTGTGAAGGGATTTAAGAAGCGATTTAAGGTGGACGGAATTACGAGTTTTTCGTAGGCTCTGGTAATTCTAGTGTTAACAAGTAGAGAGGAACACATTGACACACCTTCTCACACTGAGAGGGAGGAATCTATCTGCTGATCAGCTTAACAGATATGCAGCCATGTTCCAGGCACTGTATGGTGGGTTTTCAAGGTGGTTTGAAGACTTCACAGCAGTGATGTGGACAGTGCCCCCAGTGAGGTACAACCTGAACTTATTAACTTGCAGTCTGATGCATTGTTTACAGAACACTTCAAGTCAGTGCAATTTCTGGTATTTAACAATTGTCTCAAAAAGGAGAATTTACCACACTTGAGAAGATTAGCTCAGAGAATGTTTGTCCTCTTTGGATCAACATACGTATGTGAACAGACATTCTCAGTAATGAAATTGAACAAATCCAGGTACTGATCTTCTCTCAGTGCTCAATGATGACCATCTGTCTGCTGTACTGCAAATAGCAACACCAGGGATTACACCTGACTTCAGTGCACTAGTTGAAGCTCAGAGACTTAATTCTTCCCACTAAGTTGTCAAAGATACAGAGACAGTAAAATATTTTATAAGTGAATAATGCAGTAAAATGTATTTCTTATTTTGCTTTTTTTGTTGTAGATTGTGTTAGAAAGCATGCTATAGTGTGTGTTTGCTCCATGGTTCAATAAGTCAAACAAAATATGTGAATATGTGGTCTATATAAATTTTTTTAAGGTGGAAAAAGAAATATAACATGTTTATCATATTGTAACAGTTGATAAAATGTGTTCAGTCCCCCTCAACAAGCTGGTTTTCTCATGTGAACCATAATAGTTGCCCATCCTTCCTTTGTAGTGTAATTTAAACTCAAGTACTCTGTGGCTCTATTCATAATGATTATTAGTCTAGGTTGAAGAAGTTGTACTTTGTGACCAACAATCAGCTTCTTGCAAAACTTTTAATGGTATATAAAACGAGAAAACGTTTCATTCAGTTGATTGTTTTTCCTTCCCTGTCTAGCAGTGATAGGAAGTTAGGAGCTGCAGAGCCTCTGGTTTATATTCCTTAAGGTTCTTTATTTGCCCTTCCAATCTGCCCATCTAATCACCCATTCCCACTCCACAAACTGTGTTGGAGTGACATCTTCTCTGTCATTAAAACTCCCCTGTGGACTCTCTCTGATCATATTTGCCCTTAACTTCAGCTTAACATAAGCAACAAGCAGTCCCAGAGGACATCTCTCATAGTTTCCACCCTAAAAAGATTTCCAAGCTAGCTTGAGTTTGTCACAGAGCAATACAAACATCAGAAAAACTTTATAAAATTCAAGAGAGATTTCCTGAAATTCCAGTAAAAATTTACAGATCTATAAAGTAGCTATCCCTTTTGCAATATGTGCTTGGTTTTCATTCTTTTATAGACAATGGCAGTGTTGATCAAAATCATAAAAATCCAGAAGATATTACCATCATTATTAAGCACCATCCAAAATAAAATATATAAACAAAAGAACACATTAAATAAGTTTTTCATAAATCAACAGAGAAACATCAAATAAATAATGAAAAGGTAAGACTAAGCAAGCAGGGTAGTAAACAACACAGGCTCCCAAGGGTGAAATTAGTGAAATCCTGCATATGACTACAACTCTCAAAAGTAGTCTTCATGGAACTATTACAAAACTGAAGTCCTTCTTGAAAAACAGCATCAGGTCTGCAGCTTAATGTATGTATTAAATATATATGAGAGCAGAAGTTGCACAATGATTGTACTTTGATTTGAACAAAAACTACATTTGGAGTGTAAAATGTGGGTAGTTACTGAAATTAGATTAGTGTTTATTGGTTTTTTTATGGTATTCATTTTTTTATTTTTAAGTAAATATGCAAATACAATTTTAAGCAAATCAAACATAACCATGAGACGTTTTATATAATTATCTAATTTATTACATCTACTATAAAGTAGTCATATATAAACCAGTCTAATTTAATATCTCTTCTTTAAAAGATGAACGGAAATTGTTTTGTATCTACTTTTGTATCAGTTTCTTTTCATAAGATACAACAAGGAAGGATATGAAGTGACATGCAAATACATTTTGAGTTTCTGCTCAGTGTAAAAGGTGTGGTCATGGCAATTATATCCAGGAAAAGCTGCTGGTGACTGACTATAAGATCAATTGCACACCTTCAGTTTGCAGTGGCTGCGAATGTGCTGATCTGCTTTGAAATTTATGAAGCATTATCACTCACAAAACCACAGCAAAATATAATTTTGTTAAAGCATCTCAAGTGGTAGGAGATTTTTCATTGTTTTTAGAAATGTTTTGTGTAATTTGTATTATATGGAGTTATAATTGTATTGTTGTTTTTGCTGAATTACTCATTTTCCTTGTTAAAGTTAACTCAGTTAGTAGTGTGATTACTTAAAAAATAATTAAACATCAACTGCAGATTCTTATCTTGCTGTAAATTACAAGAAGAGAATTATATGTTCAATACTGATATATTCTAAAAACATTTTCATGAACCCAAAATGTAAATAGAAAAATTAATAAGAAATTATTTCCTATAATTTGCTAAATCACATATATTCTGTTCTACCCTATTAAAAAGCTGTAGTTTTACTGTATATATATATACTGTATATATACTGTATATACTGTATATTCAGACAGCTTCCAACCAGTTCAAACATACTAGCACCGTCGTACATGTTCTTCAATGCAACATGCGCAGTAAGACTAATTTCCCTTGGTTGTTAGAAGTTTTAATAAGTTAATTACATGTATAACGTATCCAAATAAATGTTGCTGTTGTGGACGAAATCTCAGACCCGACAGCAGGTGTGGTTATAAAGCAGCTTTATTTTTAGAGTCACGGTGAGAAGAGTTTCAGAAAAGCAGACAATCAAATATACATGACAGCGTCAGGGCTCTTCTGAACCCCGTCTGTTGGGTGGGGTCCAGTTTTATACCCCTAGAATGCGTAATTTAATATCATTATAAAATGTAACAGTCAACACTTTATTATACACAATCCTTGAGCCCCTTCAATGTCCCTTATGCAACTTGATTTCTTGGCCCCTTTTGTTATGGCGTTCAGATGTAAGCTAAGGGAAAACATGATAAGGCAGACTCATGTGTGGAATGCTCAGACCTTGAGTCCTTTGCACAAATATTTTTCTGTTTGCTAAAACAAAGCATGCTGTTACTTGGTTTTGTAAAACTTACTTCTCAGACATGAATTAGTACAAGGGAACGAAGAGAACATTCGTCTTCCACACTGTCCAAGTCACCAGTTCTAACTTAAAAGTGTTTTAATTGTTTTGGCTATCCTCACCGTGATTCAAACATCTCATGCTCCTCTTTTAGTATCCGTAAAGCAGGCTTTTGATTTAGGATCAAAATTTTAAGGATGTCACTTAACATTTAGAGAATTGTTCATATGCTGACAACAGCTTAGGATTTCTTGATAGACAGCACCTTGTGAATTTATTTTGCTATGCAAGCATTAAACTACTTGCACATTTTGTTTTAAAAGACTCCATGAGCAACCGCCATTCAACACAAAGCCAAACCAACGGTACCCAAGGATTTTCCGGAAAGACAGTACCAAAGGAGTTCAGTCTTCATCTCAGGTCACTGGATAGCGTCCATGTCTCACAACCATATAGTAAGACAAGACGCACCAGGACTCTAAAGACTTGGACCTTTGTTCTTTTGCATAGATATCGGGAGTGCCAGACACCCCTTTCCAGTGACGTCATGACCCCAATTCTCTCCCAATCCGTCTACTGACTTCACAGGAAGAGTCACCAGAGACATTGATGTCACTGCCAAGATAAGTAAACCTCTCAACAAGGTCAACACTCTCTCCGTAAACAAACACACTGCTGATGGCTGTGCCCAAGAGGTCAAAGGCCTGGATCTTGGTTTTATCCAGGACACTCGCAAGCCCAGACACTCAGACTCCTCACTCACTCTCTTGAGCGCCCCGATCAGAGCCTCCATTGACTCCGCGAAGAACACAGCATCACCAGCAAAGTCAAGATCCGTGAATCTTTCTTCACCAACAGATGCCCCACAGCCACTGGACCCCATGACCTTGCCCAACACCCAGTCCATACAAGCATTGAACAGAGTAGGAGCAAGAACACACCCCTGACAAACCCCAGAATCAACTGGAAAACACAGAGGTCCTGCCTCCACTCTACACAGCACTCACAGTACCAGTGTACAGGCCAGCCATGATATCCAGTAACCTCGAGGGGATCCCGCAAAACCCTCAGGATGTCCCACAGGGCAGCACGATCAACTGAGTCGAACGCTTTGCAAAAATCGACAAAAGCTGCAAAGAAACTCTGCCGATATTCGTGTTTGCGCTCTATGTGAACCCTCAGTGCCAGAATGCGGTCGATGGTAGACTTTAGGCGTAAAACCAGACTGTTCCGTCGCTGGTAGGTGAGGAAGTGATCACAGATCCTATTGAGTATGACCCTAGCAAGGACCTTACCCGGCACCGACAGACAGTGTTATCCCCTGTAATTGCTGCAATCCAGGCGATCACCCTTCCCTTTCCAGATAGGGACGACAAGTCCCATTTTCCAGTCAGTTGGGATGATGCCAGTCTCCCAAATGGAAGCAAAGATTGCTTGCAATGCCAGGAGGACAGCCTTACCACCAGCCTGGAGAAGTTTACCCTGGATACCACAGATCCCTGCAGCCCTTTCCCCCCCTCAGCTGCTTCACAACCTGTGCAATCTCAGTGAGATTGGGGGGTTCACAACTAATTGGAGGATCAGCCTCATAACCGTGGACCCAGAGATATCCAAAGTATGCTCAAAGTGGCCAGCCCAGCAGGTCACAACTGCAGTGTCATCCATAAGGACCGTTCCATCAGCTGCCCTGATTGCGACTCTCCGAGGAACAGATTCAGATGTGCGTAATGAATAACATTACGCACATCTGAAATTTGACACCCATGATTAATAAACCCTAATATTATCATCTGCACAGAATATATTATGTCTATTAAGTCCAACACTGCTACCTGCTGTTTGTGTCTAAATATTACTCTCTTTGCATTTCACAAGTATAATCATGTATTGTTCAAAACTTCAAAATATACTGTAGCAAATAATCACCTGCAGTAAAGTAATTTATTATTTGCTCCACAATATGAAATCATTCCTTATATAGAGGATTTTTTCTTTAGTTTAATGTCTTAATTCATATCGAATAAACAAAAACAAAATGTAGACAAGAAAATAATTAAAATTGTCTAAAACAAAAATAACAATTAAACATAAAGTATACATTAACCAGATACATAACATCAAGATATTGACAAGAGTAACAGAATAGAGGAAGGTTAGTGGCAGTTTATTGTTACTATAGTACTTATGTTTTGTACAAATGTCTAACAAACCAAAATGCAGCATGCATAGCTAATCAGTAGCTCTAGTCCGGTATGCTAGACTGAAGTTGTGAGTCTTGAATTTGGATTTAAAAGCCAACACTGAAAGGGGATCCCTTATATTAGCAGGCTCACCATTTCACTGCTTTAGGGCCCTGTAAATAAAACCTTGACTTCCCACTGATATTTTATTAATACTTGTACAGGTAGTCATTGACTTACAATCATGTTCAGTTCTGACTAACCAGTCTTAAGTAGATCTGGATGTAAGACACACTGGTATATGTATTCAAACCTGATCCTCTGTATAGTACTGTATAGTAAGTCCCTTAAATCATATTGTTTGTTTTATATCTTTTTTTGTAAATTATTCTTATATTTTATTATTTTGTTTCATTATTACTGTTGCTCAGATGGGTGCTGAACCTTTATCAGCTTCATGAAATACTTTCTTTCTCTGAGTTATGTTACGTCATCAGTGTGAGCCTCTCCCAGTGTTCATTGTGTTAACTGTGAACGGAGGAATTTTAACAGTAGAGTTTGAGTACTTTATTTTCTGTTTTAACATTTCAGTTTGTTAATAATAAACATTAACAGAAAGGAGTGGCACATCATGAGATACAACGCCGACGATTCAGAGGTTAACTGGATTCAAAGTCAGAGTACAGAAGTACAGAGTGTACAGTGAACACTGGTTACAATGGGATAACTTAAAGTCACATGCGATCACGCTTTGTTTTGTTTCCTCCCTCATGCTGCTTGATCACCTTCATTTTTGTTTCGAGATCAATTGTCTTTTTCCTGAAATTATAAGACAAATGTAATTGAACGTAGTCAGAACATCTCCAGGTAATAAATCGAGGTCGAGATGAATAAGTCATGGCATGTTTGTCTTTGAGACGTGGTACCGGTCATAAGTCAAATGGTAGTAAGATGCACAGGTGGTAAGTTGACAACTACCTGTATTCATAACTAGTCCGGCATCCTGAGATCTCAATGCACAATCTGGTTTGAAAGTAATGATAAGTTTAGATAAGTAAGCAGTGCCTTGGCTATTTCATGTTTTAAATGTTCAAAGGAGGATTTTACAATTACAACAGCCAGTGAATAATGCATTGTAGTAGTTGATCATACAGGAAAATATGCATGAATTCATTTTTCAGTATCCTACATATTTAGAAAATATCTTAATTTTCCAGCATTATTAAAGACAGAAAAAAGCTATTTTAAATAGTTTTATAATGTGTGTTTTAAAAGACAAATATAATGCCTAAATTGCATCCTGATTTAGTAAAACAAATGCAGATTCTAACAAAGTTAAAATGTGACAGAATATTATTGCCCCAAATAAATAATATTTAATTATTAGAATTTCTGTATTCAGAAAATGTAATTCTCATCCATTTACTCCTTTAACTCAATAAAATAATTAATTAATGATACCATCTGATATACTCCGCATGGTCTAAATGTAAGGATTGATTGGATATAATCTTCATACGAGCATGTAAAGTGAAAACAGTAAAAGTCTGAGCATGGAGCCATGTGGGATGGTGTACTTTCAGCATATTTCTGTACATACTGAAATCGATTTGTAAAATATGAAATAAACCAGGCAAGTATAGTGCCTACAAGCCCAATATAATTATTCAAGCTACAGTATGTAATAAAATTGAAAAGTCAATGGTATCAAATGTTGCTGCTAATACTGTACTTTCTGGAATTTTCTTCATTAGAGGATTTTAGAAAAATGTTTACAACATGGATTAGCACCATTTCTGTAAATAAATACATAAATCTGTAAATGCATTATGATCAGCCATACTGGAATAAATTGTGATGTGTAAGGAGAAACCTAAGTTGAGAGGCTTCTAGTTTTGAAGTATTTTTGAAAGAAAGGTTAAATTTAAAATGGACCTATAATTATTAAGCATTTGTAGGTCTACTGTGGGAAAGGCGCTATATAAATAAAATGTATTATTAATATTAAATTTAACTCTGTTTTTTTAAACTGTGTGATACTTTTAGTGCATTAGGATTGTACAATTCAGTAATGAATTATTGGAAGTGCTTAGAATGGGGTCTGCCAGAACATCCGTTAAACTTTTGACTAGTTCTGTTGGAACTGGGTCTAAGGGATGGGTAGCAGATTTCAATTTAGAAATTAAATTCATAACTTCTTCTTTGTTGTGAAATTAATATATCTAAAATGGGGTGTGCCAGTTAAGACAGAGATTGCCATGGTAATATTTAATTTGTGAAGTTACACTGAAATCTGGGATCTTATTTTATCTATTTTATGATTAAAGAAGTTAATAAAATCTGCCCTCTAAACGTTTGTAGGGATTTTATATTACAGTGCTCCATGGAAGTTAAAAGTCAGTCATTTTCAAACCCATTTAGTTCTTAACAGGATTGCAGGATCCTAACCAGGCTAGCACAGGGCACAAAGCAAGAACAAACCCAGGACATGGCACCAGTCCATTGTAAGGTGAACACACCCCAGGGCCAATTTGAAATCACCAATTCACCTAACGTGCATGTCTTTGGACTATGGGAGGAAACCGGAAGAAACCCAAACAGACACTGGGAGAACATGCAAACTCCACGCAGCGAGGTCTCAGGACATGAACCATGGACACTTTACTACAAGGGATTAGTGCTACCACTGCGCCACCATGCCCCCAAGGTTAAAATCGCAATAAATTATCAATAAATAATTCATCACAACAGGTTAAAATTTGCGCTATGGAATTGCCAATTATGAGAATTTTCTTTTTCTCAGCCTTGACAGATGTGCTGCAGAGTGCTGAGTATCTGTTCTGGATTTAAAATTGGTGACTGGGTGCTGAGGTAAAAAATTTTGACTTCTTAGATCCCCATCTCACCATTATCCACTCACACTGTAGCTGAATCGGTGCTGCTGATTTTGGCCGTGCACTGACTACAGTGGAGTCTGGAGACCGAATAATCTAAACAAACCAAGTCTTCACTATGTTACAGGGGCCAATAAACCAGAGGACCAATTTTCAATTTGGGACCATTAGGCAAATCTACTGTATAGAAAGTCAAACCATTAGTAATATCTTAAGTCCAGGGGCCACTCCATGTTTATAATTATAAAGTACTTGGCAGTAGTGCATGCCATTTACGTAATCTTTTGGGCCAACTATCAAGTGCAAGCTACTAAACAAGGTATTCTGCCAGACCCAGATCAGTACAGGAGTCCAAATCCAATTCCAACATGATTTGTTTAAAATCATACAACAACAACATTTATTTATACAGCACGTTTTCATACAAACGATGTAGCTCAAAGTGCTTTACAAGATGAAGAAATAAAATATAAAAATAAAATTAGGCAATACTAATTAACAAAGAATAAAGTAAAATCTGATGGCCAGGGAGGACAGCAAAAACAAACAAAACAAAAAAACTCCAGAAGGCTGGAGAAAAAAATTTGCAGGGGTTTTGAGGCCATGAGACCACCCAGCTCCACCTCGAATTCATAAAAGTATTTAAACTGAGACATTTTAATTGCAAAGTGATAAAATATTATTCAAGCAAATTTAGATAACACAAGATTCACACTCCTTCTGTTTATCCACCATAAACTGAAATAACTTATCTAGATCTCTATTAAATCTGATCTGAGTGTTAACTTGATGATGGCAGCTTGAAGTTATAATTAAACTGCAGCCAAAAACTGCCAGAAGTGAGATACAGATTGGGAGTCTCTGTCTAAATCAATGGAGAAAGGCAAACAATGGAGCTTAACAATCTTTGTGGTAAATACATTAGGTAGTTCTTTTTTAAATAATAATGATAATAGTAGTTAACTTTATTTGCATTTGTAATTTATAATTTTTACAAACCATAACTTACTCTCCAGAGACACACAGAGAGGGAGAGAGAAGCTTAGAGTTAAAGTGAAGGGTCAGCTTACTTGCAAAGTGCCCTGGAGCAATTGTAGGTTAAAAGACTTTCTCACGTGCCCAACAGAGTAGCAATCCTTATTGCACTGCCGAGATTTGACCTTGCAACCATCCAGTTACCAGCATAGGTGCTTTAGCTAGGTAGTTACACTTCTGTGCATCCTTAGAAAAGAGATGCACTACGACAAGAATGACAGAATAATTCCAAAAGGAAAATGTCTGTAATAAAGTCTACAAAGATATTGTTTTGATGTTTTCCTAGCAGGGATTATGTATGTGTATATGTATACACACAGTATATATACCTAGCCTGCCCTTGTGCTTTAAAATGGAAGTGAATGGTACCAAACATGAAAACAAAAGCCTTAAACTTAACAAGCATATTGATCAGTATGTTAAGACTGGGCCCATATTACAACCCATTTTAAAAAGATACTGGTTGTGCCTTATTCATCTTTCTTCATGACAACCTTTCAGCCCTAAGGGATATGGTTTCCTCTAGCAAAAGATCATCTTCAAGCACTGTTATTCAGTACTTGGATAGAAATGACTTCTCTTTACATCTACCTAAGTGACCATGTTAGCATGAGCCTTGAGTCCTCTTCTAGCAACTTCCTCTGGATCTATTCTGAAGTGCACTTACTGAATACCGCATCTCTGATTTGATTGTCTCTGTCACCCTCGAAACAACTGTCTTTAGTTGCTTGCTTGACCCACGTAACAAACTGTTGAATAGTTTCCCCTTGCTTTTGTGTCAGCTGGTAAAAAGTTGTGTGTTCACCTGCGGCAAGATGTAAGTTTTAACACAGCTACTGCATGGTTGTAATCCACCACCCCACTGGTATTGTTCAAAGTAGAAAATACATCCTGCACATCTGGACCTGCATGGCGCAAAAGTAATGCCCTTCTCTGTTGTTTCTGATATATTATCTGTTAAAATGACTCATTTTCCATCCGTGAACAACTCAAACGCTTCTTGCCATCTTGTCCAGCAAGATCAACATAGCAATTGAATTTTGGTACATTTCCATCTTGAACAATAGTTAAACTCACTTTTCAGATAGATAGATAGATACTTTATTAATCCCAAGGGAAATTTTCAGTGAGAAACACAACCATATAGCAAAATCCTTGTCTCCAATGTTCAGTTCTCCGCCTTGGCCCAGCTTAACACTGTTGAATTGAATGAATAGATAGGACACCGATTCATACTTGAACACAATGCTTCTTTTGTTTTTCCTATTCTCCCAAATGTGCACACACAATGCCAGCATATGCATACTAACATTATATTTCAATACATGTCAATGTTTAATATGGTAAATATTGAACTTGACTTTGCAGACATGCAAGACAGTTTGCATAATTTAAAACAACAGCTTTTTGAGTATTTTCCTGAAGAAACTCAAAACAATTACAACAATCTCAGATGGATACTGAATCTGTTTTTAGAGAGTTTCGTTCAACTGGCTGAATTTCTGTCAAATATGAAAGAAAAACCTATTGAAATATCTCATTATGGAATGTTGAAGGTGGACTTTTGCCCCATAGCAGTGTCCAGTTTTGGATCAAGAGTACAAGAATACCCTGAACTTGAAAATGAAGCTCTTACATTTTTTATCATTTGCAACATCATATTTATGCAAATTAAGTTTCTCATCTATGACTGCCATCAGAACAAAAGCAAGACTTTGCCTTGAACTTGAAAATGATACCATTCCATATGTATCAAATACAGAGCCCATATTTGAGAAGCTAGTTTCTGAAAACAGCAACATTTATCACATTATTTTTACTTTATAAGTACCATAACATTTATTGTTTTAATGTTTGAAGTTGTTTGTGTTTATGTTCCTATGTACAAAATAAATACTTGTTAACAAGGAGTTTTGTTTTACTTTAGAAATCCTGTTGTGACCCCGCCCCCACCCCAGCTCTTTATTGTGATCCCCTAGGGGTTGCAATAAAACTTTGGGAACCACTGCTTTAATATAAAGCAACTTAAAGTTTAATTGAGTTTTATTTTTCCTTATGTAATAAATAAATCAGTTATAAATGTTAAAATACCAGTGTGGCAAAATGTTTCAAATAATCAATAATTTAATGAAGATGTATTACATTAACAATAATAATGTATTTAAACCATTAATTTTGTTCATAAATTAGGATTTATTTTCTGAACCTATTCAAATGTAATTCATGGCAGCTCACCTAAGATATTTCTTTTCAAGATTTTAGGTGGAGGTACAAGAGCTGAAGGAAATTCTAAAGCAATGGAGACAAATGATCTCAAAAAATGCTTGAAAATTTGATCCGTGCACAACAGGAAGAAGCAGAACAACAGAAGTCAAGAGATATTTCTCACATGAAACAATTCGAAAAGTTGACCTACCTAATGGAAACAACTTTACTTAAGATGAATACTCAGGATGACCCTGAGACCTTCCTGAATAAATTTGAGCAAGTTGCACAGAGTTATAGTTGGCCAAAGGAGACATGGCCCCAAAAGTTAGCTCCACTTCTACATGGTGAAGCTCAGTTGGCCTATGATGGCTTGGATGATTCTGGTAGGCAGTGTTATACAAAAATCAAAAAGCCATTCTACAACACTACAGGGCAACATCTGACAAATATTCTGTGTTAACCGACGATGTTCCTATGAGCCCAGCTTCCTTACAAAATAATGATAGTGTTCTATTCTCTGGAAAAAGCCACTGGCATTGGAAACCCCACACCCCAACCCTCACAGCAAGCTCAAGCTGTTTCTCAGTTTCATTCTAATGACAGTTTGAACTCCTCACCTGCTCAAGAAGCTGATGCCCAAAGTAAACTCCCATTGCAACGGCCAGGTAGGTAACAAAGTCAGTCATGAGGGGTTAATCATTTCAGCAATTACAAACAGGAAGGGTGGGCATTTAAAAGATTATGGCTTGTGGCACTAATCCAAATATAAAACTGATGTCAGACTGAAAAACAAAATATGAACAAAATTTCTACAAATTTTATTTTGAATATTTTGAAAGAGATTTTAGGGTCACTGCATGTAAAAATGTAGAAACTATATTTGTGAGTTGTAAACTTCTTTGACAATTTTGCTTAAATTAAATTATAGCAGTTTTCAGTTGCAATAAGCATGCCAAATTTGATTATGTCCATTTGATTTGTTCAAGAGTTATGTGTGCCATCAATACACTGAAACAAATACTAGCACATTCAAACAAACATCACACCAGAAAAGCCAATTTTTTAGGATTCTGCAAAATATATATACACTATGCTTTGTTTCGAAAACCTGAAAAGATAAATGAAAACATTAGCACCAGCATAAAATGTATAACATTCTCAAATCCATTTAGTCCACTTCAAGGCTGCAAGAATTCAAGGTTGAGGATAAGGCAAAAATAACCTTGGATAAAGTGATTACCTATGACAAATATCACACACTACCATACTCATGCTTGCCTTTGGCCAGTTTAGGCTGTCTAATCAAGTTATATTTTTTAATGTATGGCAAAAATAGTCTCCACAGAAAAACTAAGATACAGGCTGGAGAATGTGCAAACTGCAAACACACAGTGACTTGCCACAGGATGTAAAGCCATTAGATGCGAGTACCAATTAACTTTATTAGTTATATTATTATACAGTTAATTATAAATAATGCAGAAGAATGTGACAACAATTAATCAAGCATGAGTGCTACGTCAGGGCTGAAAATAATATCCATTCAATCATTTTCTGAAAAAGTTGTATCCATTGTATTAATGTGGAATTTGATGCACATCAGTTCATCTCAGGCAGGTACTCCAATCCACAACAAGTTTAGAGCTGGTAATCAATGTGACGTGCGGGTCTTATATGACATAATTTAATAAGATACACCAAAACAGTGAGCAAATTATAGAAGGAAAGCACTTATGTGTTGTTTGAAAAATTGATTTTCTTTGAGTTTGTTCTCTATCAACCCTATGCTTTTAAACCTCTCACTGCTAACTAATATGTCTCAGGGTTTGAAAACTTCACTTACCCAGTCAAAGTACAGAACAACACAGTAAGTCCATAGAATGCCATCAGATGCCATTGAGTTGCCTAAAATCCATCAAAGCCTGCTGATGATGCTGGTGGATCAGAGTCCTTGTTTTAGGGGATGATGACCAACCTGCTCATGGAACAAATAAATGTTGAGAATGTCAATCTACAGGCCCACATTGTTGATCTGATACTGTCAATGTCAAGTCTGAATAATTCCAGGTTTAAATTGATAAACACTACTTACCACTACAACACTTCCTAACAAAGTAATGAAACTGGAGCTTGGCACATACTGTAGAAATTGCACCACTTAAAAGTTACTTAAAGTTAGTAAACCAGGAAAAGAAAGATGACACAGTAACATAATTCTGGAGAAGACTGGGATGTTTTCATTGAATGAACATTACTTTGGAAACAGAAAGGGCCCAAGGATCCTCTTGCATTCTCATCATCCAGTTTTTAAGACATGCTGATGGACAGCATGTGTTTTCCTCAAAAATACCCATATAATGTTTTTGTCAGATCACAGCATTGTGATTTCACTGAAAGTAAGCCTATGAATCTCATTATGAAGAGGGCAAAAAGGTTGGACTGTAGACATTCTTGCCTTACCCAGGGTCCTTAAAACATACAGTGGGAGACAAGTTGTTATAGGCACTGTCAAGGTGGAATTGAAACAGTAAACTAACTTTTAATTGAAGTCTAACAGAATATTTCTCTGATAAAAGTGCAGTGATTCACCAGTGCTTTTCAAGTGGAGATTTTAAAATTTAAAAAGGATTTGATTTGATTTGTCTTGACAAATTTCTTTGAATAATAAGTATGCCCAATTGCAAGGAAATTAGTCCCTATGGCTAATTGTTTAATCCAGACAGACAGAAAAATATGGCTATCACAGTAGTTGCTTTTCATAATATTTCTTGACGCATCTAAAACAGTAAGTTCAAAACCAAATTATAAGAATACTAGACAAAAAAGAGTAAAGTAAGAGGAGTAGAAGTACATACACAAAGATAATGCCACTGCACCTTAGTAGGTGGTTATTATAGGTCTCAGATACTGTTAAAAGCATAATGACAGCACCTGAGGGCAATTACCTAAACTGTAGTCTAAACCCAGTTTAAAATTAACAGATTATCCAAATTAACAAAACATAGAATACCAGAAAACAAAAGGAACAATGAATAAATAATATGTCATTAAAATACAATTAACATAAATGCAGCTTACATCTTGAAAATAACATGTTAACTCATTCAATCATTTTTCACCACTTATCCAAAGCCAGGTTGAAGGGGCAGCAGTCTTAGCAGTGAGGCCTAAACGTCCTTTCCCCAGCCACACTTGTCAACTCATACTGTCGGATCCCAAGGCAATCCCAGGCCATCTGGCAGATATAATCCTCACAGGGAGCCCTGGGTCTTCCCTGGGTCTCCTCCTAGCTGGTCATGGGAGGCATCCAGAAGGCATCAGTATCAGATGCCCAAACCGCCTCAATTGGCTCCTCTCAATGCGAAGGGTCAGCGGTTCTACTCCGAGACTCTCCAGGATGGTGGCGCTTCTCATGCTGTCTTTAAGGGAGGGCCTAGTCATTCTGAGGAGAAAGCTCACTTCAGCTGCTTGTACCTGCAATCTCATTCTTTCGGTCATTACTCAATGCTCATGACCATAGGTGAGGGTGGGAACATAGATCGACTGGTAAATCGAAAGTCTCACCTTCTGACTCAGCTCCTTTTTCCCAACTACAGATCAGTATAGCGACTGCATGACTATGCTCGCTGCCCCAATCTATCTATTAATCTCACCATCCCAGAGGCAGTAACTCACCTTCAACTCAGAAAGGACAGTGCACCTTTTCCTACTGAGGACCATGACCTTAGAATTGGAGGTGTTGATCCTCATATCTTCCGCTTCTTCACACTCAGTAGCAAACTGTCCCAATGCGTGCTGGAGTTAGCAGCCTGATGAAACCAACAGGGCCATGTCATCTGTAAAAGCAGTAACGTGATTCTAAGATCACCGAACAGGACACCCTCCCTCTATGTGCTTAGATATCCTGTCCATGAAAATCTAAAACAGGATAGGAGACAAAGCACAGCCCTGGCGGAGTCTCAGACTCACTGGAGTTAGCAGACACAGCTTTCACTCTGATTAAACAGGGTCCAAATAGCCCTTATTAGGGCCCTCAGAACCCCATACTCTCCAGGCACCCCTTCACCACATCCTTCGAGGAACATGGTCATAAGCTTTTTCTAAGTCCACAAAACAGACTGAAACAGATAAGCCCAGTTTAAAGAGAAAGAATACAAAACTTCAAGGCAAGAGTTCTGACTGACCAGAGCAATGTAGCCATGATGTCAGTTTAACACACATCTTGAATAATTCCACAGTTAGATCTTAGACTTTTTAATTTATTGTTGGTAAGTTTTTGATCACATCAATAACCTAATGATGGGCACTACAAAAGTGAGATACAGTATGTTTGAAGGTGCTTGGCATGGAGGGAGAGTCGCTTAAGAGATCAGCAAAGTACTCTGTGAGTGTTTCATTTTGCATCTTTATTGAATATAGGATAATGTTTTTCTTAATTTAGACACAACTGCTATTCAAAATATGAGCAATGGAAAATAAATCCAGGATGATTAATGAATGAGGCTGTGATTTTTTTAAATTTTTTTGCAAGCCCAGGGATTATTTGTACATTTTTCGGCTTTTGAACTTGTGTTGGAGGCTTCATAATGTCTGTTGACTTCATATGTAAATTGCTTACCCTAGATGACTTCACTGGTGAAATATCAAGAATGTTTACAAGTTGTGTGCTTATATTAGATTTTTGAGAATACAGTTATTAATGGAAGTGCAAATGTATGTTTAAACAAAGATTTTTTTCAGGATTCTACTTTGTGGTAAAAAGCTAACAATCACTGACTGTGACCATTGTTACCTAAATAAAATGCAGTTAGTTTGGTTCCTGTTACCAAAAGCAACATTAATTAGTTAAATTTTGCACAAAATAATTATTTAAATAGAATAAGAAATGAAAATTCAACAAAGATAAAGGCCAGGCAACATAAAAAGCTAACATATACTATTAAAAAGATAAGGCCAAGCAATATCAAATGGCAAAAAACAAAATATTATTATAAAGAAAGACCATGATATACAAAAGGAAAATACTTTTCTGAAGAAAAGGACAAAATACTTTTAAGAAAGAAAGGCCAAGAAATAGAAAATTCATAAATACAAAACAGTATTGTATGTGGCAGTGTTATTCCCATATGTAAAACAAAACATGTTATTTAAAATAGACTTTCACAGTTTCAAAATGAATCAATGACATATAGTCAGCATTAGGAAATATCAAATATGATTACAAAATAAGAATATCTGTGTGCAGTGATCTTACTGCTTGCAAAGGGCACAAAAACTGTTTTTGAAATTAACTATTTGCTTAAAATTGTTACAGATTAAAGTAATAAATCACATCAGAGAACACTTGTTATTTGGCTCTGAATTTTTGATTATACTCGAAGCCTTGAAAGGTCACATTATCATGAGAATCTGGAGTTCTGTCACAGACAGTAAAATTGTTTGGATTAAGTTGGTTCAACGTGAATGATATACTGTACTATTTAATATCTATTTAATATCTAGAAAACTGTGTCAGTGTGAACATTCTTGGTGAGTACTACACAACAGTAATAAAATGTGACTAAAAGTTACTTGCTGAAAAACTACAATCAAATAAAAACTAAAACAAAGTGAAAAGCTAAAAAACTAAAATTAGAAAATTTAAAATAAAATTAAAACTAAATTAAAAACTAAAATAATCTTAAAACTAGAAAAATACTTGTATTAAGAGACCAAAAATGTTAGTCTAAAATTGCAAAAATACAACAATGAGGAAAAAGCCAAGCAATATAAAGGCTAAAATACCTTTATCCCCAAAGATTGCAAACTTTATTCTTGTACAGTGTAGTGCTTGAGCTACTTTTAAAATGACCAGGTTGAAATGATCTACCTACATAAAAATTATATATATATATATATATATATATATATATATATATATATATATATATATATATATATATATATATATATATATATATCATTTGAAGTCAGAATCACAATCTGATGGTATGGTTACCAGGTAACGCTTGTGGTTAGTCTGCAAGTCGGCAGACATGCCACAGGTGCTCTCTCAGTTGCAAGAAGCAGATCATAGAATGTTACACAGTTAACTGTCAAATAATGCAAAGAGTAGCGACATGTGTTTCGCCCTATTTTGGGCTCATCAGGCATACACACTCCACTGCACCCCTCATCGGGATCAAACCTCGGGTGTCAGACAAACACACTTGATTGTGGCATTGTGAGAAAAAATCTTCTTCCAATTCCACCTCCAGCCCATACCCTCTCCAAACTATTTTTTAGTCGATATAAATGGGAAGGCTAACTAGATCACATCCAGAGTTTTGCAGTAGCTCACACGTTTGATCGTGTGTGCGGGATGACCAGCGTGTGAGAAGAAGAGAGACTGGCCTGTATGTCAATCAAGTGGCAAATGGCATAGGGAGGATATATGATAAACTACGCGTTTAAAAAATTTTTTTGAATGCAACGCGATCTACCTGCACTACCTTTGCGATCTACCGGTCGATTGCGATCGACGCATTGGGCACCCTGGTCTAGTGTATAGTCTGGTGGCTATTTGCTTTGAAGTAACTATGATATGTGAGTAAAGCTCAATGACCAGATACTTCAAAATATGACCCTGAATTAAATAAGAAAGCCCTGATGTCTGATTTGAACCCAAGACTTTGGACCAGACAGGAACTCCAGAAATGCAAGTTTTGGATTCATAAAGGTCACCACCAAGTTGACAAATGTTGTAACAATTAAAATATTCTGAAACATCCCAATGATATACAACGTGTAACTGGTCGGGAGTCAACACTCCTGGAAATGTAGATTTCTGTAAAATGTGCAAGTACAAATTCTCACTGGCATACTGGCATATTAATATTATAATATGGAGATGAACTCGTTCTATTTACATTGAACCACCTATTCATATTCCATTCATAGCAAGCATAAACATTTTTATCTTTGCTCTCTGTTGCTACCTGCTTTGAAGGTGGTTAATTTTTTTGATCTATGGCTCAAGATTTGCCTTTTTCCTCCATTTCACTCTATGATTTTTGTCTTGTTTGAGAAGTAACATTTTGTGCTTGAGTTGGTTTAGGCTCTGCTGGATATAGTGGATTAAATTATGAATGAATGTTTGAATGCAAAACATTATTTACTCAAAAATGAAATACTTTCTGACCAGTAGTTATTTTTGCAAGTCAATAATGCCACTTGTTTTAAACTCTACAGAGTTCTGATTTATAGCAATTCTAAATTAACATTGAAACGTTGTGTCTAAATAGTTAATATAAATGATTCAATTTCATAAACACATTTTCAAGTATGCATAAAAATGTCAAATTATTACATACAATGACAATTACATTGCAGAGTAGTAAGTAATGCTCACAGGGTAATGTACATTATATTTTTCTGAGAAAGAAACATTTTTGCATACTTCAGTCCTGTTTTAAAAAGGATCATTGGCATCATCTAGTTGTCTTTTCATGGTTTACTGCTTTAGCACATTACACTTCTTTTAATGACCAAATGGTAATCATGCCAAAGCGAAATAAAATCAAATACCAATTAGTGTCCAGAGGTGGGGCAAGGGGCATCAGTTGTAGGGATAAGAGGAATTCAGACCATGACTGTATGTTCTTAATCAGTATCAAGTGATCAGAAAGCTACAGAGACAGTAAACAGGATGAGCAAGCTGAACCATTAGGCAAACAGGCATTAGAAACAGCAAAGTTTCATTTTGCATGTAGTTTTGTGAAACTGATGCTAAAATTTGTTTGACATGAGATTTTACAATTGAGAAACACAAAACTCACTAAATTAGGAATAATGACAAAATAATAAACTAGAACAACTGGAGGTAAAAACTACTCCCATTAAAAACAATTGCAAAACCGCAAGGGGACAAATGTTTACAGTGGAGCTGCCAGTTCCTTGTGCAAATTTCAATCACTACCAATACTACAAAGGAACACAATGTATTGGGTGTTGGTCAATAAAGTACAGTGTTCACAATAGACACTGTTCTCAATAGTGCAAATATCAGCACAATGGAAAATGATACTGTCACCCAGTTTACAACACAAATTCCTCACTGCAGCTACTGAAGACAGAACACTAGCAAATGAAGCAGGCATCCTGTGTCAACACCTTGCTTCATATATATAATTTACACTCAAACATGACATATAGACAAAACTGGAAATTTGAGTATGAACAAAAAATTCAGATGCATTAAACTGTGGATTAGCAAAGTTCCATTCACTTCCCTTTAAAATTCCTAATCAACATGAATTTTAACGCACATGCACGCACCTTCAGCCTCACCCCAAGTCCCTTAATTTTGCATATTTGAATATGTAAATCAATGTAAATAGCCCCTTCTGTTCTGTGTTTTATTAAAAGACAATGGGAAAAACCCGTGGAAAAAGAATTTCAGCAAATGTGGTGACAAAGAAAAACATACTATTTGTTGGCTTAAGCAGTGGAATAAGCAACAAAAGGAAACTGATAGAGTAATACATCATGTGAAGACACTCAAAAGTTCAAATTCAGAAAGTCGCACAGTGCCCAAAATCAAAAAGAATTGGTTAGATATCAAAGTTGACATGAACAAACGAATTGCAGTCCACTGTCTGTTTATTCTGTTTCAGACAATATTACAAATGCTGACCTCCATGCTGATGACACGACTCTAGGCGGTGAAAGTGCTGCTGTGCCAAATACATCTTTGGCTGGCTATGTACACACCTCTGCCTTGGAAACCCCTGGGTGACCATCTGGCTGTGTGCTGACAGACACTGTTCTGGAGTCACAAAATGCAATAGTGGTTTCTGTAAGAAATGTGGCCAATGAACTAAGGAATATAAGAGCTGTATTATGTGATACTGACCAAAAATTAAATGAATTGGCTAAAAATAAATACTGCATCTGATTACCTGTTTTTACATTCTGCTAATTATATTCAAACAAAGTTGTAACGTTGTCCATTTTGACTGGACATTTGGTGTGTCAGGGTCAGGTTTATCATAGCACATCTCTTCAGGTGTAGGCAAGCCATGATTGTGTGCCATATTATGCAGCTCACTACATGCTTGCACAATGCGACACACTTTCTGTGGACTTTGGAGTAGCACATAAATATTTTACATAAGCACTTTGATAGTGTAGTGTTGATGCCAAGTGCCACAACGGATAGATTCCAAAGCTCATTCTTTTGATGGTTCATCCCTGGCTGATGTAATTTGTCCAGCGCCATCGCAATTACAATTTACATGCAGTTAACTGCACATATTACATTTGGATAACTGGGCGTTGCTGTGAATTGCACTTAGATTTTTGCCAGTTCAACCACAGTGTAAGGAAATCTGATATATCTGGTTGACAAGTGGATAATATCATCCCATACAGTTGGCATGGTGTGACTCAGTGATGATTGTGAAATACCCGATTGGTCAGCCAGTTCAAGTTGCAAATCTCCTGTGGCTAAAAACCTGAGGGTGGATGGAACTTGCAAAGGAGCTGGTAGAGCACAATTCCTCAAAGTCTCCCTACCTGGGCCAGTTCAGCACACAGCTCCAAGAGGCTGCTCATCTATAAATACGCACTCTCTTCTAATTCTTCCATTTGTGATGTCTTTTAACAATGCTAAAGCAGCTATGGTAGTTGGAATAGTTTGGCCATTCCGGACACCATTATTTTGTTACAGAATGATTACAATCAAGTGAATTACATTTGTAAATGTTATGCAATTAATTTTGGTGCATTTGATTGATCCCACACCACAGGTGTGAATCTAAAAAGGAAAGGGGCACTGCATAGAAACAGTAGCACTGGTTTAATGCTGGGATTCCACCGTTTGCAAACCAAGCAGAAATGCATGGTCTGAGGCTGCCGTGAAAATGTGCTTGCAAGTTTAGTTTTATACATCTTGAAGTAAGAATGGAAACGGGCATATGGAATATTTTGTGCACACACAATGTTTATACATGAGGCCCCTTGAGTGGTTGTGGGGTTTTGGCAGGGTGACTATATCTACCTCACACATAGCTGATTGGCTACAGAGGCTTAGGGGTTGGAAATCACCTTACGTGCCTGGTACCCTATGAATGTGACAGCTAAATCAGAGGAGTGTGTGTGTATATTTACTTATTTACTTACTTATCTTATGTATTTATTTGTTTAAAGACCTTCTGTAAATAATCAAATTCCCCTGGAGACAAATACAGTTCTTTACCTGGTAAAAGGAATAAAACTTCCTTATTCCTGAGTCAATTGTAAAGTTTAAGGTGGTTCATTAAAAACACCATTAACTGGCTCATAACTACCGTTTTAATTACAATTATTTTAGTGTGTTTAACACATGCTCTTGGACAGAAGTATAATTCACTCCAAGCAGGCAGCAAGATAAATGTATTTACATTGCTGTAATTAATCTTTTATTTAATTTTTTTAAATCCGAAGGCATCTTCAGTGTGCCTCTGATAGGCAGGAATAAACACATATGTGATTGTATTGCATTTCAAATTGGCACACATATTGCAACATTAATATGCATTATATTTTGGTGTATTGTAAGTAGGATTGTGTTTCATTTTATTGAACAATCCACCATATTCAATAGTCTTATTTTTTCATGTTAATTTTTAAATATTTAAAGCAGATCACTGGAACACTATATTATGTTATGTTCTCATAATACCTCTCACATCTGAAATGAATCAATAGTTGAAAAAAAGTTCCTAAAATGAGATATTTGTCATTTTAATATGTTTATTTAAGGCAAAAAGAAGCACGAAGAAGAGCACTCGCGAATATCAAAAGGAGTCGGCTTTTTGAAAATGATGAAACTCTGAATCACTGTAAGTAGGTGTATAAAATACTGAAAATAATTTGTCATTTATATTTGTGTTATACTTACACTTATGTTATACTTATATTATTAAAGCATTGAGCTAATAAAACATTTTGCATTCATAAAATTAGAAATTATTAAATTACTGTATCAGTATGTTTGCTTTATATTGCTGAATAATTTATTGATTCTGGCTCTTGATTGTGAAAATGAGGTTACAGTAAGAACCAATAAATGCTTGTGTTTGCTTTATTTTAATTGAAGAAAATTATCACAGCTGTAAGTTTTAAATAACCAGTGAATCTAACATCTTTTATTCATAGCAGATGGTTAAAAAAGATTTAAATATTTGTGATCAAATGTTTATTGAATTAACCAAATACAAAAAGTGAAATAAGGGCAACAAGAAGAACCCCACAACCGGTGCTGTCCCTCCAATTAAGCCTTGCCTTGTAGCAAAACCAAAACGAGAATCAAAACTCAAAGTCATGAAATCGCTAACCAAAAATGTCAATAATAAAAATGTCAAAAAGAAAAGCACTTGCAAAGGTTTTAGAATTGTATCTACAAACCTGAACAATATCTGGCAAGCTGTGCTGATGGCATCACACTACATGACTTCCAGAACTCATAGCAAGCGACTCTTCAAAAGAGAAATGTCTAGGACAACATCAAAATCAGAGCACATTTGTCTGTTGGTTTTGTTTATTTTTCTGTTAGTAAAACTGATATTGTTTGGATCTTTTTAATTTCCTAAATAAAAGCAAGAAAAGTTTTAACAAGAAATCCTTCATTCTTCCTCCCTTTCTTTACTAAAAGCCCATGTCAAGAACATTACAATTAATAGATTGAGTAAAAGGGTGAGATATAAGGGACCGGAAGGAAAAGACAGAGCACCCGTTCCAGCGCAAGTGGAGAAAATACCAGGGGCATTTAGACAACAGAAATCACATTACTAGGGTTAATGGGTTAGATCTATAACATAACACTCTTAAGATGCAAGACAAAGGCAGTGAACAAATGTGAGAAGAACATTTTGGTAAATATTGTTTTGAGTGGTATTTTTAAAAATTATTTTCAAAGATAAAAGAGAGATTGATAGGTCACATTTTCAAATTAAGTGTGTTAAAAGTATACAGGTCTGTTGGCAGCTTTAAACATAGTAGCATATGGAGTGTAGAACATCTTCAAATCAGAAGATAAGCGAAGAAGAAAAATAAAAATGAACAGTGTGGGATAGAGAAACTAATGAATCTCCAGGGACCTCATGCATAACGCCGTGCATAGAATTCACACTAAAACATGGTGTACGGACAAAAGCGGAAATGTTTGTACACACAAAAATCCAGATGCCTAAATCTATGTGTATGCCAACTTCCACATCCTTCCGCTACATAAATCCCGGTCAGCGTGAAAAGTAACGCACATGCACGTGCCTACTACCACTCCCCAACTCCTTCCAGAATTATGCCTCTTTCAATATGCAAATCAATATAAATAGCATAAGCATATAAAATAAGCTCATCTTTCTGTGAAAAGGCAATGGCAAAAGCACAGGGGAAAATAGAAGAATTTCAGCGAATACCAAGTGGAGGCAAGGAAAATACTATTTGTTGGTTTAAACAGTGGTATAAACAACAAAAAGAAGTTGATCAAGTGACACAGAGTGTCGGAAAAACTCAAAGCTCAAGTTCACAAAGTCGCACAGTGCCCAAAATAAAAAGAAGTTGTCAGATATCAAAATCACTGTGAAAAGACGAGTCATAGCCCACCGTCTGAGTGTCATATGGAAGCTTATTAGGGCACAGATAAAAGAAAAAAATAGGGACACAGTGGGAAAAAGCTTGAAATGTCAACTTCAATCTCGAAATTTCCACTTTAATTACGTAGTTTATTTTGTCATTAAAGTACAACATCATAAACTTCATCATAAAATCATTTAGTTTACTAGTTTTTCAAATCCCATCGTAACTAAAGTAGCACGTTAAATGCTTTGTTTTTATGTGTTCTTCTATGTGATCTATATGTGTGAATCACTATGTGTTTCTTAAACAGGCTTTCTCTTCCTCCGACAGGATGCAGAATCCATTACATTTGTGATATTACAGCAGAATAATTTAAATACTGAGATGTATACTTGATATCATTTCAGTATTATTATCATATCAATTAAAGCATGTTATTAAAGATGGGAACACAGCGGTGCAGTGATAGTGACGAAATGGCGCCTTGCCAGAGATTATTCCTGCCTCACGCAAGATGCTTGCAGCGCTATTAGCAAACCTTCGATGAAATAATTTATTGCAGCAGTACTGTCTCTTTCAAACATACTAACCCCCAATTCCTGTCCTTCGTTTTCTTTCTCCAAATACCCAATCGCCCCACAATCAGCTCAGTAATAGACATTAAGCCATCTGTAAGCTTTTAAAGAACATTGAAATATCTTCGCAGTACATGTTTAATTATCCTATCATCTATCCTTCCAGTGTCGCGCCAGCCCCAGCAAGAATACAGCGTGAGGCAAGAACAATCCCTGAACTAGCTAGTGCTGCGACACCGTGTCCTCAAATGTTTAATTATTAAAAATATAGATTATTTAAATGATGTTAACATTTTATCAGTATAATGTAATAAACTTATTTTGCTGAATTCCATCTTATTTAGTTCTTAGGATGAAACTGTTTCTGAACTGCAAGGTCAGTACAGGAAAGGTTCTGAAGCATTTGCCATATGAGAGCAGTTCAAATAGGTAGCATGTGCTTGATGCTGTATACCAATAATTCTCTTTCCGATCAGCTGCTGTAGACCTGTGATTCCACACTCAGATACAGTGATATAAATAGTACAGTGAGACTAATGTGGAAAAAGATGATCCGCTGTGGCAACCCTAACGGGAGCAGCTGAAAGAAGAAGAAAAAGGTGCAGTGAGAGTAAAATGCTAAAGCAGCTATGGTATTTGAAATAGTTCGGCTATCCGTGGCCCATTATAGTTAGTTATTGTTACAGGTTAATTACAATCAGATGCTTTAAACTAATAAACAATATGTGGTTAATTTCAGTGTATATGATAAAGCCGCATCAGGGATGTGGATCTAAAAAGAAAGGGAAACGCACTGGAACAAAAGCACTGCTTTGATGCTGGGTGCTGGCAGTTCAAAACTGAACAGAGAACTGCGTACACCAGGGTTTGAGCTAGCGTGAAATTGTGCATGGCTTTACATCAAGTTTAGGTTTTATATATTGCAATTTGAGTGCAGAAATGGGAGAATGCAACATTTTGTGCGTATACACCGTTATACATGAGGCCCCAGATGACTTAGAGCTGGAGTTAGAATTAAAAAGGACCAAAGCAATAGAAAATTTGTATCATAGTGTCAGGAACATTCCAGGCCAATGAAAAATATCTCTATGAAGGCTGATAGATGTCACGATGGATGCAGAACAGAAGAAAAAAAAATTAAATGTATATTGATTTCAGTTGCCTGTGAAAATTTGATTTCATAATTGCAAAACATGAAACTGCAAGAAAACCAAAGAATCAAATAAAAGATGATTATCTAAAAAATTACCAAATCAGAATCAAAGTCACAAAACTTGCAACAAATCTTAATGCTATGTGTTCTTTTGCTTGTAACTGACACTATAGTAGTTTTGTATTTTTATTTTCCAAAAGACATCCAATGAGAGATTGTGTTCCACCAACTTATGCAGGCAAAGAATGACGACTCAGTATGTCATGTATTCTCCACATCAATGTCACTGGGAACAACAGTAGCAACTGTAAACAACATTGCTGCACCCATGAAGTGCTGAACAACATGGCAGAACCTAAGCAAGAAAATACTGAAAAATGGCCAGATTTTATTAAAGAAGGGAAATAACAGCACTTTGCAGTTAAGAAAATATTGGCAAAAATTGTTTAAAAATAGAGAGAAGTTCTGATGAGAAGCTCTCTGGTCCTAGGTACCAGCCTGGTGCCACATGATGTGTTATTTCAGGTGTCCCCAAGATTTGAAAATAGGACCAGTTAATAAAAAGCTTTGATAAAAGGGCAGAGAAAACTTTAAAGTAAGAGGTATGGTAGAAGGTTAAATCACAAAGCCAATCCAGGATGAGAAGAATACCTTTATTGACATGTACGTGGAGCCACTAAGTGCATGGAAAGATATGACTAACTTACAGGTGGTGGGAACACTTCTTAAATACATTTTTCACTTACAAAAGTACATGATTAGTTTAATTTCTCATGACCACGATAGTTACTGATAAACAAAACCCCTAGGAGTCAGGATTCTGCTACACAGATTATTCAGGTTTTCTTATCAGTACTTAACTTTGCAAAATAGTAGCAGCAGGATTGGGTCACTGATCAAGAGGCTTTTTAAGAGTGCTAAAGGCAAAAGGCAAAAGCTAACAATTAACAAGGGCAAAAGTCATTCAATATAATAATTATATAATTAAGTTGTGAAAATCATATTTATCAGTAATAGTTACCTTTCACAAAGGCCAAAACTAGGAAGTTAAAATTTAAAAGTGAAAAATTTAAAGCAAAAGCTGAAAAGGTTAAAACAGAAAATCAGCAAGCCTTAACCCAAAAAGCAGCAAGGCAAATCAGCATATATTTGACTAATCAAATTATCCCACAGGTAGGATGCTAGAAGTTTCATGCTTCCACCTTAAATTAAGTGGAGTGTGAAGATACAATATGTCTCTTCTGTATCTCATAAGCAAGATTAGGCATAGTAATTGTAAACAATATTGAAAAAAAATGGTGCTAATGATAAACAAAACATGGCATCATTACGGTGGTCCAGAAGTGTAATTTGCAAAAACAAATTAAGTTATGCAAAAACAAATCAGAAAACACAAAACAAACTGAATATAAAACAAATAAGAAAATGCAAAACCAAATTGAAAACGGAAAAATAAATTGAATACACAAAACAAATATCAAAATGCAAAATCAGAGGTGGGGGTCAACTTGTTCTCAATCCTACTTTTGTAAAAATTGAATGATTTGTATGGAATGATTGCAATAAAATGAATAAAATTTAAAAAATGCAAAAACACATTGAATATGCAAAAGCAAATTACAATGTGCAAAAACTAATTGGAAATACAAAACAAACTGAATGTGCAAAAACAAATGAGAAAATGCAAAAACAAATTGAATGTGCAACACCAAATCACAAAGCACAAAAAAAAACAAATGAGAAAATAAAAAACAAATTCAATACGAAAAACAAAATCAGAAACAGCAAATGCAAATGGAGCAGCACACAAATAAAATGAAGACTACACAAACAAATTGAGAAGCATGAAAAAGAGCAGTGCACAACCCAAATGAAGGTGGAAAAACAGTGAAAACTAAAATTCTTGACAATTCAATCCCAGGTTTTCAATGAGTGGTGTGGTGAAAGCAAGAATGCTGAAAGGTAAAAAAGATCTCTTGTCTTTTGTAGGTATTTTTTATATACAGTACTGTACTTTGGCGGAAATTATAATGTTTGCATAACTTCAAGCACCCTCTGCCAGAGCAGTGTTTAAAGTATTACAAACATATTTCAGTATTTTTAATTGGTAGTGAAGATATATATAACTTATTGCAGATAGCATTCTGCAATGAAAAACGTTGATACTGACCATTTTTTACTGCATTAGTATACATGCTACTGACATGTTTTATTTAACGTGCACAATATAGTTTTTGCATGACAAGTTGAATTCCTAATATTATTAACTTTTCATGTCAACACCGTTGCAGTATTAGATGTCGACCTATAGCCATTGTAACGACTTGGAGATCAGACAGAAGGAGAACTGGAATCATCAATTTTTAGCCAGACTGCTAGATATGGCCCTAAAAAATGTGGCAAAAATGGTCTGAGTAATTTTTGGTATTTGAAATTTCATTTCAGAAAATATCATTTAAAAAAGTAAAAAAAACACTTATTTGATTTTCAACTTAAAGGGGAAAAATGAAAAACACAAAACAATTACTTTTTTCCTTTTGTTCTTTCGCATATCAGAAAACAAAAATGCAAGAAGCGAGAACAAGAAAATGCCATTTTTTATTTCGCTGTAAGTAACAACAATAATGTTCATAAAAGAACTGCTACATCAATGAAGCAAAGTTTGCAAACTTGTATTTTTACCTGAAAGATGCGGCTCAGTTTTCTGCAGTCATATCCTCGTCCCGAGTGTCACTATTTTACTGTTCCACAAAACAACGTAATTGGGTCCGTGTACTACTTCAAGGCCGTCGATTGATGTGTTGTGACTGTGGAGGATTGTTCGCACCTGTCATCAAAAATCGCGAGAAGAAGTACTTCCGATTTCAGACAATGAAAATGCATCTGTTTTGTTGTTTTGAGCTTTTACACTTTCATTATTTGAATCACAAATAAATCCAGAAAAGTATGTGTAATATTAAGTTTATGACTGCTATTTGTTACCATAGAATTAAAAATACCTTATTTTTCATCATTTTATATTTTAATCCAAAATCAAAATCTGAAAATTCCTTTCATTTTCATTTTTGTTTTTGCTTCTAAATGGAAATTCCAAATACCAAAAAGTACGCAGACCATTTTTGTGCATTAAATTTGTTTTTGTGTTTCAAATTTGCTTTTTACATTGACTTGTTTTACATTTTCTCATTTGCTTTTGCATTCAATTTGTTTTTGCGTTTTCTGATTTGTTTTTGCGTTTCCAATTTGTTCTTGCACATTCTCATTTGCTTTTGCGTATTCAATTTGTATTTGCATAATTTAATTTGTTTTTGTTCATTGCATTTCAGGGCCACTGTACATCATCATAATTAGATGCAAGGAAAACAACAAAATTAAATAAAACTAATAAAAAATTATTTGTGAGAATAATAATAGTAAAATCAGAAATTCTTACAACATTGAGTTCATCCATCCATCCATTTACTAAAAAGGCTTACCCAGGGCAGGGATGGGAGGAAAGGCAGCTGCAAGTTAGGAATAACATCTGGACAGCCCATCAATAGGTGAACACACACCAATTCACCTAACCTGCATGTCTTTAGATTGTGGGAGGAAACGGAACACCCAGAGGAAGCCCACATTGATATGGGGAGAACAGGCAGGTTCCATGCAAGGAGTATTGGGAATGTGAACTCTTTTCTCCATTTTGCAAAGCAGCAATGCAACCAGTACAACTCGTGCCACCCACCATGGACTTCAATGCCTTCTTTAATATAGTCTAATAGGAAGGACACGTCTTCAAGAAAATAATTAAATTGTGAAGCAGAGCTATAATCTTCTAAATAAAAATTCTAAGTAAAACTTTAAAAAACTTGGTAATTTGAAAAGGTGTACTGTAAGAAGTCCCAAATTGGTTTTGATGTTTTAAAGCTAAGCAAATGAACCATACCTTTAAAGTGTAAGTACCAAAGCTTTGCACTTATGAAAGGTAGACCTCTTTGAACTCTGAAGTAGCAGAAATGTAATGAATAATGCTGAGGGTCCATCAAACAGGGTATTGTTCTACAACATTTTGGGTACAGTAAAAAGAAGAAAAAGGGAATGAACCAGAAAATGTGGGAAAAAATGCTCAACAAAAACATAGCAAAGTTGTTGCCATAAGTATACAGAAACCTATAATCAAAACCCAAAATAATAACTAAATTTTATCACACGAAAGCTTGTAAAACTCTTAACTGGAGAATAATTTGTTACTTAAACTGCAATTATTCACCACAAACTTCGACAAGTAGGAAATCTGCATTGCCAACCTTTTGCAGTTGCATTGATGATGTCACTAGTGGACATCATGGGATAGCAAGAGAGGTTGCTGCCAATATTAAAAGGCACTGTGAACGTAAAATAGCTTTGCTTGTAAAAACAAAATAATGGCAAGGAAGTAAAATATATTATCAAAACTAACAGCACTAATAATGAAGTTAAATAAAAATAAGTACAGAAATGTATGACAGTTGCACCCTCTCTAGAAACAAGTGTCTCAAATCAAATTCAGATATCTTAAACTATCTGGAATGACTAAAACTATTAGTGAACCCAATCCTGAACTCGATCTTTGGACCTTTAATAGCCATTCAAATAATGCATAATCTACGGAATCAGAGTTTGTTCAAACTAATCTACGGAGAGTTTCAGAAAAATTCTGTGTTATGCTAAAACAGGAATTGAACAGGTAATAAACCTATAGAACTTTCTGAAAACGTTTTCACTTTTTAAAATGGATTATTAAGTATAAATTGATGGACAAAAATTTAAAAGTATACCTTTTAAAATTAAATTAACAACACAATAAATTGTGATGATAATGAAGTGATTTAAATACGTTCTGGATCCACTGTAAGTCTGAAAAGAAGTGGAGTGCAGCCTGCATTTGGTAGAAGAGAAGAGAAACTGTATCCCATAATGGATTAACACAAGTTTACCTCATTGTAAGGTATTAATTCAAGACTCTAAAATTTTAAAATTGGTTGGCTGGATCTGGCAAAATTGAGGACCACTATGAAGTTAGGAAGTAAATGGAGCATAATGCAATCTCCACCAGCAGGTAACAAAATCTATTGAGTCCATCCTAGAAGCCAGTAATAGTACCCACATGACTGTCACAAAAGCTATCATTCTGAGTGGATATTTTTAAGATCGGCCATAAGTTATTTAAAGGGGAATTTCCACAAGAGTAATAAGACTGTCAAGGTCAAAAACACCAAGTCAACACAGTTGCCATTATTAAATTAGCATAAGCAGAAAACAAAATCCTAATATAAACAAAGGTTCTTAACCAGAAAAAATTGCTTAAAAACATTTTTGTCCTGTGCAAATGAGTGCTACCTTTCAATTTCAAAATGCAGGAGCTAAACAACACATGTCATAGAGTTTTATGGCATAAAAACATGTACATGCACAACTGATTCTTTAGCAACATTCAGAATCATACACAAAGTATAAGCATACGCAACCAATCACTTGACCACTATCACTGCATCATTTATTTTATTTGGTCAGGAAGGAAAGCCAAAATAAAACTCTAAGCAACCATTCCATTTCCCACCCATCTAGTCATCAATCAACAACAAACATAAAAACTAACAACAAAATATATTAAAGATTAATTGTGCACAAAACAATAAACATACAGTATAAACCTTCCATACTCACATGTGTAATATTAAGCATATTGCACAATTACAAACATAAATATATGTTAACGTAATGTTTTTCATTCTGGGATATTTTTCTGATCATGTAGAAAAATGTCAAAAGGTATTGCTTCCATGAGATGAATCCCATTATTTAAGTGAACTAGTTAGTCATAATGATAATACCAAACACAATAACAGATTATGACAAAATGATCTTCAGGTGCATGCCTCCAATGAGACATTCGCTTCATCAAGTACCCATTAATGCAGATGGATTTGAACTGCAGGTGTCCACTCTTCTAGTGTGACCTGAAGGAAGTACAGCTCCTTCATGTTCATATCTGCTAACCCAAAGACCTACTTAAACAAGGTGTCCTGATCTTCTTTTTTCCTAAGAGATTTTAAATTTCATTCACCAATAGGATTCATTCATGTCTAGTACATAATGTTGGGAAGTATCCTTAAAGAAAGAGGCCAACTCATTCAGAAAAGATAAACCTTGTTGCAGTATATACACACAGAGACATTGCCTTCAAGTAAAAATCACAATGATGACAGAGCTTTAGAATGTGGATATCTTTCACACTCATTATCTTAAATAAAATTTCTGAGCTAGACAATATCTCTGATGGCTATAAACAAAACACTTTAGCCTTACTTTCTTATGCTCCATCAGATAATGATAATATCTCTGTTCAAGAGTATGGTGTTTCCAAAATGATTTTCAAATGATAAAACAATTATTTATCTCATAACTGGAACTCTCTTTTTTACCATGTAGTGACTTAGAGGTCAGATCCATACCAATCCCCAAATACAGTTCTCTGAAATAGTATCTCCAAATAGTTCCTTTCCAAGGAGGCCACCACACATAAGTACAGCACAGAACCATTTCACTTTTGGCAAGTACTGAAGAAGCTTTTCCCTGTCCCTCATAGCAAATACCACACTTATACCCTAAGCTGTTAGTCCCAATAGACAAGATGGAACCATTTAGTTATTATACAGAATATTGAATCTCTGTATTGTAATTTAAAGTACAAAAGTATACTTTTCAACAGAAGCATCATGAAAATTCCATGAATGTGCAGCTAAAACAAATTGGCAAATTATGGTAAATTATGTCTTTTGTATAACTGTGTAAAATAAATTGCTTGATTCAAAAACTTTTTGCTATAATTGAAAATAATGCTAAACAAAACTAAAGCAGAAAATCTTTCTTTCAGATTATAATATGGAAGATGAATTAAGAGATATTTTATCACAGATATATAATAAATTGGAAGAATTGTCCTGTACTGGAGAGAAGGAGAAAGACTTTTAAAAAATTAAAGTATGTTTATTTTATTTGTATTTTTACTGAACTGTTTTTGTACTTTGGTAATTCTTTGAATACATTTTCAATGTTAAGAGCTTTAATTTTAATATTTTATTATGTTAAGTATAATTCACCTTTTCTAAATGTAATACTTTGCTAAATATGTTGATATTATAATTAAATTCATGAATTGATGTATTTCTATACTCCAAAAGTAATATTGAGAGCTTTAAATGAATCCTGCTAAAATAATGAATTACTGTACTTATGCAAAGTGACACAAAATTCAAAATTATTCATGGAACCAAACAAGTGAATGTAATATTTTGCATTTTGCTATTAATTTTCTAGTCATTTAACCATTTTGAAAAAATATTTCTTTTTGATTTGTGTTCATTTCTTAACTTTGTTTGGTACACAAGTCTTTCTTTGATCTTTAAAGCCAATATTACCATTATTATTGTATTATTTATTGAAGACATTTATTTTAAACCTGAAATGATTAATTTTACGATTAGATTTGATCCCGACTCTTTGTTTATTACAAGTGATGTAAAATTAATTTAATATTTTGATAAACAGTCAATTTATTATATCTTAATGTGAATGAAAACTGACGTAATTATTATGATGAAATTAGTGAAGTCTAATTGAGTCAGGTCATTTCTTTTATGGAAGGGGAGTTTTATTTTTGAAATAAACCAATAAATTAAACAAACATTCCTAAAATATATGTTTATTTCTTTTACAGAAAAAGTCTTGATGTTGAAAGATAAGGATATTCGTGAAGAAGAAGTCTTCATTGGAATATTTGGCATGACAGGAACAGGAAAGAGTTCACTGATTAATGCTCTTTTAAATGAATTTGATTTGCTGCCCACATCATCACTGGAAGCCTGTACCTCTTGCATTGTCCAAGTGCAGTCTCATGAAGATAAAAACTTCAGAGGCGAAATTGAGTTTTTGAGCAAAGAGGTATTTACAACATATCATGCTAATAACCAAAATCTACCTTTTAAATCTACACAAAAACCTTGCATCTTGAAAATAAGTACTTTTACATTTTTGATTAAAACAAAAACTACACTTTTATATTAATCATATTACTCCAATATTTTTATTTCTGTGTCTGTGTAGATTTCCAGAGTTACTGTGGCTTTCCCCACAACTCAAACATAGTTTGCAGATTAACTGATAAATCTAAATTGATCTAATTATTATATTATATTATAATATAATATTATTGACCAATGACTATTATTGACCTATGACCTATGTTCTAGGATGACTTGTCATAGGGAGGTTTTCATTCAAAATGTCTCTGCCTTCTGCTCAATGTAGTCAAGGTAGATGCCATTTTCAATTAATCTGGATTGAGGAAATGGATTGTTGGAAAAGAAAAGGATCAAGTCAAGATTGTTATTTTGCAGCACATAAAAATTGGAAATGATGTGGAAGATGAATGTAAGGCAATAATGCAGAATGCTACCGTTTATTTCTAGGTATTTCTATTTATATATATTTCAAATTTTAGAGTAACATAACTAAATATTTTCAGAACTGCCTAATAAAACCACCTTTCTGCATTGATTATGTGCACATTAATTGAGATGTGAATGTAGTGCTAGATATAGCCTTTCTGCTTCCAATTGAACAATGAAAAAGCTTATTTCAAAACAAAGTGCACAAAATGGGTAAAGCAAAATATCATGAAATATGTTTAACAAATTTAAACCCTTGTTTTTTCTTGGCAATTGTTAATGACCAGATGGCTGAGGAAAACAACACCAGTTAATCACTGGCAATTTATCAGAGCCATACAGAAAATAAAAAATTAAAACTATTACTGAAATCAACAGTATGGCCACAGCACAGGATCACAGGCATCACAAAGGGATTTACAGGGGTATTATAAAAATTAGGATGTACCCTTTTACCAGCAGCAGAAAGAGAGGGTTATTTTAAAATACACAGTAGATGAGACAGTGGATATCTGGAGTAATGTTCTATAAGCAGATGAAACAAACAAACAAAAAAAAAAACTAGCAAAATGGTGGCAATGTGCAATGTAAAGAAAATGCAGACAATTAAAAGTGTTCCACTAAATTTGAATGTGCTGTTTATAGTACATGATTACAGGATAATGACACATATAGTGACTGCAACTAAAATCTCTACAGTTCACAGGAAACCCTTTACTGCCCATTTATTTAAAAAAACTGCCTGTAGACTCTTTTATCCTTTATCATGCAAAAGTCAAAGATCAGCTAAGGAGTTTGTCAGAAGGCCAAAACTGAAAAGCAATAGACCAGTGAAGTTAATGTCTATCTCCTTATCAAGATTACAACATACAGTACCTGCTTAAAAGTAATGTCAGTCTTCAAATGAGAAACTATGATAGGAATAAATAAAGGGTTGAGTTACGCATTAGGTTTCAATCAGATGCCAATTAGTTATCGCAAAAGAAATGCAATGATACATTTCATACTAATTTAATTTATATTTTCGTCACTTTTGCTTTCCTGAAATGTTGTTGTTTCATAAAACTAATATTATTTTAAAATGGCAACCACTGATGTATCCAAAAATAAGGTGACATTCTGTACTTTTTCTTATACCTATTTTACATCGAAATCTGGCCTTCAGTCACTTTGACTTCACTATCTGAAAATGTATGGTGAGCACTGGAGGTATATGCTGTTTACATATATATTAGTGTTTGTTTGTGTGTGGCAGATGATTACAATTTTAAATTGTGATTACTGTAGTCACAAAAGTCACTTGATTAATCGCACGTCTAACCAAGGAAGTTCAGCAATGTTCAGTAGTCCCCTGTCAATGTGACTGCTGTACAACTTTTAACTGCTCAAAGGATGAAGGCTTTCATATAATTTATTGATATGTGACACAATTTTCCCATTTGAATGTAATGTGTAAGAAATTTCAAATCATGTTGAGTGATGTCTCTCAGCCCAGCACCTTCAACTGGTCTGATGTGATCCATTTTCTAATAAATAGCAGTAGGTTATACTTTTGATTTTGTTTCATTCATAGACATAAGTCTGCCATAGTGTCTGCTTTTAACAGTGGCATCATTCATGGCCTGCTCATAAGTAATAAGCAATTGATATTGTATTTGTCTGGGCTGGGCAATCTTTTGGCCTTGGGACTCCTGCAGGTTTTTTTTTTTTTTTTTTTGTAGTATATCTGAGTTTATTTTAATTTTTCTGTATATAGTCAGTCACTGTTGCCCCTTAAACCCAACAGACAGACAAACAGGACACAAGGTAAAAGCACTAAGAAGTATTTTAATTATTTTTCTTCCTCCTTACAGTGCTCTCCAAGCACCATAGCCTCAGATAAACAGACAAATAAGCACCAATACACAATAAGCAATATTCTTCTCTTTCTCTTCTCTTTCTCCTTCTCCACACCTCCCAGCAAGCGTTGTCCACCTCATTTTGACTCAGGCTCCTCTACTGGGTGTAAGCTGGTCCATTTTATAGTATCGAATCCGAAGTCCCCATGACTTTCTAGTACATCCGGCTAGGTGTGAACAATGTCTCCCAATGTTCTTCAGCGTCCCCTGGCTGCACCCAGTAGAGTTGTGATAAAGAACTCCATGTCCCGTGATGCCCTGTGGGAATCAGGGGATTGTTACAATCCAGGAAGCTGCCAACAATTGTCTTGGGTGAAGTAATGTTTCAGAGTAGATGCCGTCGTCCTTTCTTGTAGTCTCTGGAGTCCTGGCCAGGTTGAGCTGCTGGCCGCCTATTACAATATCTATACTAATAAAAGGCAAAGCCCTCACTGACTGACTGACTCACTGACTGACTGACTGACTGACTCATCACTAATTCTCCAACTTCCCGTGTAGGTAGAAGGCTGAAATTTGGCAGGCTCATTCCTTACAGCTTCCTTACAAAAGTTGGGCAGGTTTAATTTCGAAATTCTACGTATAATGGTCATAACTAGAAGCTATTTTCTCCATTTACTGTAATGGAGTTGAGCTCGAAAGCCGTGGGGGCGGAGTTTCGTGTGACATCATGCCTCTCACGTAATCACGCATTACGTAGAAAACCAGGAAGAGCTACAAAAGCGCTGAAGAAAACATGCATTATATAATTAAGAAGGCAGCGAAAAAATTAGAAGCGAAAGTGACATATAAAACCACATTCAGCGGCTCACGTGAACTGACGAAAGCAGACAAAAGCAACAGTTCCAAAGAGTGCTGAACAAAACCGAATTACACTGCTACGCTCAAATAGACAAACCACACACAGTAGCGCAATAGTAGAGCCTTCGCCTAGCGCCGACGTCCGAGATTCCATTCCCGAGAGGGATGCACTAAGTATGTACGCGACTTCTCGATTCATTTTAGCCTCGATCTGCTTGGTTTGCGGTTAACGCAGAAAGACAGATCACCAATTGAAGCTTCATGAATAATGGATACTTTATACACGATCAATTATTGTTTTGGTAAAGCCATACTCAGTGTATTCATTAGATGAACGGTAAAAAAGTAAGAGCGAGGGGAGGGTAACTTATTGAGGCACACAGGCAAAACCACAATAGCACGCGGGCTCGATGTACGGTAGTGCACGTCAACTCTATCTGAATTGCGTGATCACATTAGAAAAAATATTTCTTTTCAACTTCTTTTAGTCCATATCCGTCAAATGCTGGTAACACAATAAACTACAGATCCCATAATGCAGCGCTTCAGCTTCCTTGCTGAACACTTACGCGTTAATCAAGTCTAGCTTATGATGCTGCAAGTTATTGCGAAGCTAGCCCACACGATGCCAAAGAGAAAAGGTGATTCTCAACATAGAGCCTTTAAAAACCGATGGGAGGCTGAGTATATGTTTACTGACATTGCCGGTAAACCCGTGTGTCTCATTTGTGGAGCTAATGTGGCTGTAATTACAGAATTTAATCTAAGACGGCACTATGAGACAAAACATCAAGATAACCTGAAAGACCTGAATGCAATGCACAAGATACAGAAAGCAGAAGAGTTAAAGAAGAATCTGACACTTCAGCAGACGTTTTACCCATGCAAAATCACAAAGTGATTTCAAGTGAAGCTACTTTTATGGGAGACACAAATGCACCAGTGCAACTTGCCCCACTTTCCCTGTTGCCAAGAAATGTTGAACCAAGTCGGCACTACGGTGTTCCCAAACACGCACTTTGCTGATAAACTGAGCGCACGCGCACTGAGTTGCACGGCGCTTTGGTGACTTTGAAGAACAAAAAGAATTTTGAGTTGTTTGCAACCCATTTGCCGTCGATGTGGAAACTGCACCTGTGCAGATTCAGATGGAGGTGATTGAGCTGCAGTGTAATGGCACACTGAAGGCAAAGTACGATACTGCACGGCCCGCACAGTTTATTCACTCCATTCCCGCACAAATGCTCCAGCTCCGTCTACATGCGGCTCGAACCTTGTGCATGTTTGTACTACATATCTGTGTGAGAAGCTCTTCTCAGTCATGAAGACTAACAAAACAGCACACAGGAGTCGCCTCACTGATGAGCACCTGCAGTCCA
The DNA here is from genome assembly GCF_016835505.1 of Polypterus senegalus. NCBI lineage: Eukaryota > Metazoa > Chordata > Cladistia > Polypteriformes > Polypteridae > Polypterus > Polypterus senegalus. Next base: position 115,593 of record NW_024384835.1, read on the forward strand.
TCCTGAGAATCTCCACAACACAGAACCTCACACCAAACATAAACGAACTTGTTGCCAAAAAAGATGCCAGGCGTCCAGCTCTGATAAAATGACATATGAGCAAAGACAACTGAATGATTTGATTTGTTATTGCTGAAAAGAACAAATTTTATTTATATTTCCAGGTTTTGTTATGCACCATGTTCATATTTGAATTTGTATAATTTTGACAGGATATATTTTTATGGAGAGCAAAATCTTTTGGGATATTTAAAATTTAAGTTTATTTTTTATATAAAATTACATAAGAGTAAAGAAATTTGAATGTTTGTTCTTTTAACGTTTACTTTATTTCTAACTTGTATAATTTAGACAGGATATATTTTTATGGAGAGCAAAATATTATAAGTTATTTAAGGTTTGAGTTGATTTATTCGAATAATATTCTGTCGACTAAATAAAAATTCCTTCTATTTAAAATTTAAATAGAACTTGAACAGAAACGATAGTTCATAATATCCACGCAGACTTGCACGTAAAGCGGAGTCATCCGTTTTAACAATGTACTGATACTGAAATAGCCTGCCCATTTAATTATTTAGGAATGGATAAATAAATTAAGATTTTGTACAAATAATGTTTTTCATTTTTCTTCCTTCATGGATTCTGGCACCCCAGCAACAGTTGCTCGCACCCCAAAGACTATATATGTGTATATATATATATATATATATATATATATATATATATATATATATATATATATATATATATATATATATAATAAAAGGCATCTATAATAATAAAAGGCAAAGCCCTCACTGACTGACTGACTCACTGACTCATTACTAATTCTCCAACTTCCCATGTAGGTAGAAAGCTGAAATTTGGCAGGCTTATTCCTTACAGCTTACTTACAAAGTTAAGCAGGTTTCATTTCGAAATTCTACACGTAATGGTCATAACAGTCGATAACGGTCGACAACATCCGCCATGTTGAACTTTCTTATTTATGGCCCCATCTTCACGAAATTTGGTAGGCGGCTTCCTGCACTAACTGAAACCGATGTACTTACTAATTTCATGGTATGACACCACTGTCGGCCGCCATATTGAACTTTCCAACGCCACCAATTTCCAAACTTCCCGTAGGTAGAAGGCTGACCCCATCTTCACGAAATTTGGTAGGTGGCTTCCCTGCGCTAACCAAAACCGATGTACGTACTTATTTCGTGGTATGACGCCACTATTGAACTTTCCAAACGTCACTAATTCTCCAACTTCCCGTGTAGGTAGAAGGCTAAAATTTGGCAGGCCCATTCCTTACAGCTTACTTACAACAATTAAGCAGGTTTCATTTCTTAATTTTATGCGTAACGGTCATAACAGTCAACAACATCTGCCAAGTTGAACTTTCTTATTTATGGGCTCATCTTCATGAAATTTGGTAGGTGGCTTCCTTGAGCTAACCGAAACCAATGTACGTACTTATTTCAGTGGTATGACGCCATTGTCAGCTGCCATATTGAATTTTCCAGCATCACTAATTCTCCAACTTCCCGTATAGGTAGAAGGCTGATATTTGTCAGGCTCATTCCTTACAGCTTACTTACAAAAGTTAAGCAGGTTTCATTTCGAAATTCCACGCGAATGGTCATAACAGTCAACAACGTCCGCCATGTTGAACTTTCTTATTTATGGCCCTATCTTCTCGAAATTTGGTAGGCGGCTTCCTGCACTAACCGAAACCAATGTATGTACTTATTTCGGTGGTATGATGCCACTGTCGGCCGCCATATTGAACTTTTCAACAGTCTTTGTTACTTATGGGCCCATCTTCAAGAAATTTGGTACGGGTTCCCAACGCTAACTGAATCCTACTTACGCATATATATACGCCCATAGCCTACAGCTCAGTCGACTGTGTGAGGCGGCGCTGGGGCGCCCATCCCAACGCCTCCCACATTGTTGGCTGCCTGCCTATATAAGGCCGTCCATCGCTCCAGTCTCTACATTCCCTTCCTTGCTTCGCCACGAATTCACGCCTCCCTACTGATTACAGCCTTTTTGTTTAATCCACGGCTTCTCCGCTGTTTTATTGTTTGTTTATTACAATTATAGTTATTGTATAGTTATTTTACACTTACTTTACATTGCTCAGGTACCCATTTCCTTTATCATTCCAACACCCATTACCATGTCTATCAAGATGATCACTATCGATCAAAGAACTGTCACTTACAGAGTGGTTTCCATGCCCGGAGATATCACCTACCTTTTCCATTCTCTTTGTTACATATTGCACAGCCATATCAGGCTCACTCTTGATATCCGGAGGAACATCGTGTTTTGTATTGAATGACTGGGACAGGTTCAAGGTGTGGACTGATGACGGTACAGGAGATAATTATACTACACAGGAGCACTATAAGAGTGAAATGCTTAAGCCCTTTACCTATGGTTCTGCATGTGAGTTGATGGCTGCCGCTGAATTGTTCGGCCAATGCCTCTTAAACATCTTAGATTCACAGGTGACGATTTCAGTAGTGGACACTTTGATGTTTATGAATGTTTAAACTCTCAAAAGCTGGATGTGAAATTATCGATGAAACCGGTTGTATGCTTACAACGCTTGACAGATGGCGAATGTCGCTTCAACACAACAAGTCCTGCAAATACTGTCGAATTGAAACAAACCATGAAACTCAAACCAATTATGACAGCAGCAATCCAAGCTGTGAGATTTGAAACAAGATTACTGTTCACAAGGCCAACTGTACATTGCATGCTCAAGAGTAAGCTCAGCGACAGCTTGGTCATATTACAACCGAGAGCCGAACTCAAAATGTGGTATACAAAGAGATCCTTAACAAATAATTATTGGTATATTTTCCCTCAGTTTAAAAAGGTTTAATTTTCTTCTTAATAAAAATTTTAAGGTAGTACTTCACCGCTGGCTGGTGTTTTGCTAATATATAATAAATAGAAACGATGGATAAAAGAAAAAGTTTGGGCCTTCAGGGTAAAGTCACTTTAATGCCCAGGGTCAAAATAGATAAATTAGCTCCTGAAGTCGACACAGTAATTTTTCGTCTTTCTGAAAACTATTGTGTCTGGGTTCCAGTGTGAACATTGACTTCTTGTCTGGCTGAAATATTTATATAGGTTGAAGTGGAAGGGAAGGTGTTGCAAACAAAAAGAGGTTCCCCGTATTGTTCAAGTACACACATCCCCTGAGACACTCCCTATGCTAAGCAATGTTGACTTTTATTAAAATGTTTGTCAAAGTAAGCAACTCTCATTTTCTATGCTTTAATTTCAGAGTACTTTGAGGCAATAAACAGTGGGTAAATTTCCATTAAAACTGTAAAAAATGGGTTCTGAAACTATTGTGCCCTTTAGTGATGGCTCTCTTATAATCACTCAACCAGTCAAACATGCAGAAAAGCCTTCTATTCACAGTTAAAAACGATGCTTACTTCAGCCACCTAAAATGTAATCTGTTGACTCTCACAAACTTGGTTTGCCGAGTCTGTTGTGACTTTGGGTATTTCAGACCTCTTCCTGTCAGAGCTTCCAGTTTCCAAGTTCCTTTTGATGGTGTAGGAGACGGTATTCACTGAAGCTTTGGCTTTCTTTTCAATTTCTCTAATGGAAATACCTACACTTTTAAGAGCTAAAATAGTCAGTTTGTCACACTGTGTTAATTGCCTTTTTCTTGCCATTGTGATAGAAATATGCAGTGCAATATTGTCCAGATTAAGCTTCAAAGGCTGTATAAACACAGTTTATACAGAGTTTGTAAGTAATTAACAAAATTTGGGACGCTTGTAGGAATTATCTGCATCAGCTTTCAGGCTTTATTAGAAAACTGTAAGTTATTCATTTTCATGTTCCCAGAAAAAGGTATTTTTATGTAACTCTAAATATTACATAATTTTTCATTTTTGTTAACCTAAATATTTATTTAACCTATGGCAGTTTATTGCTTTCCTATGTACCATTTCCGGTTATTCACTGAACTTGAACTGTTTAAACTTCAATAAAAACTGAAAAAATTGGGAAGTTCTAAACAGAGGTGGGTAGAGTAGCCAAAAATTGTACTCAAGTAAGAGTAAGCTACTTCAAAATAATATTACTCAAGTAGAAGTGAAAAGTAGTCCACCAAAACTTACTCAAGTAAGAGTAAAAAGTACTTGGTGAAAAGACTACTTAAGTACTGAGTAACTGTTTGAATATAATAAATGATTTATTTTTAGAAATGTTTCTAATAAGACAGACAAAAATATAAAATAATGTACAAATTCTGCTATTTCCAAATAATAAAATAAAAATTAGTAAAATAAATTACATCTTTACAAAATAAAGATGCACAAATAACACAAAGTTCTAAATCTCAGTTTTTCACAACACAGCTCAGGTCTGCAGCTTCAAATAAAAAAAAAAAGGCCAGTTTCAAATCCATAAAGCTGTGTCAATTACATGACTGTGGGGAGTTAATGAGGTAGTTGAGCGAGTGCACCTGCACGCAGGTCCGATCATTCTCAATTGACTTATTGGCCTCCTGCGGTGTGTGATTAAGGCCCACGGAGACAGGAGTGTATATATATGGGTTAGCACAAAAAAGAAGGGGAATCAGAGAAAGGAGAAAAGACATGAAAGGCAGGCTTGGGAACAACGATCTGATTCTTGCTGTGAAGCTGTGACTGCTTAGCAGTGAACAGGCGCCCCGCGTGCTAAAAAGTCTCTCACAGGCTGCGAGGCGCATGAAATTTGTGCGTGGTCATGTGACTGCATGGCTACGTCTGATTGGTGAAACAATCATGCAGTAGATCCACTGGCAACTTCTCTCTTGCAAAAATATAGTTTAATGTATGAATGGAAAAACTAACAAGTCGAGTGTTGCATAATGTAGCAGAGTAAGAGTAGAGTTTCTTCTTCACAAACGTACTCAACTAAAAGTAAAAAGTATGGTGCAGTAAAACTACTCTTACAAGTACAATATTTTTTAAAAAGATCCTCAAATAAATGTAACTCGTTACTACCCACCTCTGGTTTTAAAGCATTTCAGCAACATACAGATAAGACTTGGTGATGCTATATATTTCCCAAGTGGGTATGTATGTTCACCCTGAAGTGGGCTAGCACCCTGTCCTTGGATTATCCCTACCTTGTGCCCATTGGTTGCTTTAATAGTTTCCAGTTGTCATCTGACCCTGCTCTGGATAACCTTGTTTTGATGATGGGTGGATATACAGATAGATGGAGACAGAAAAAAAGGTGATTATTAAATGTTGAAGTTGAAATGGAAACCAAGGTCATCATGTATTTGGGATATACAGCATAAAAATAACATGGATTATTATTCCATCTTCCTAGCAACCCATTGTTCTCCTGGACGTTCCAGTCCATTCTTTCAGCTAATCCTTTTGCACTGAAACTCAACATGCATGTCCTTTTATGGACATAGTTTCTAAAGACAGTTTTGTGTTTTAGCAGGGTAATGAGAGAAGGGATATTTGCAAGATTCACTGTTCTTTTGTTGATATTCGTTTGTCCAGAATCATCAGAGACTGCAACCCATTTGTAATGCTGTGTTTCCTACATTTCTATTCTGTGATTTTTCAAAGAGCTTCAGAGATTTTTTGTTGTTAGTGGTAGATAAATAAAGACCTGTAAAGATTTAAGAAACAAATTAAACAATGAGTTGTAACACTCTGGCATTGTAGCACAATATTGCTTTGATCCTAATACTAATGCCAAGATGGACACCGCTACCAGTTGTCAGGGACTGGATAAAGGAAGTTTAGAAATTTTAAGTTACATGACAATTTCAAAACACTTGAAGTTAAATAATTGAGCTGTATGTATTAAAATAATTTATTGTGGAAAGTGGGGAAAACAGTTGTCTTTCATCTCTTGAATTCTGGTTTTGAATTGTGGTCAGTTTCTGAGAGCAGCTTGTCCATCTTCCTATGTCTGCATCAAATTCCTCCCCTACTCAAACTCAGCTATAAAAATGGTTTGCTGTGAGAGACGATGGGTGTGCCCTGTGATGGATCAGTACCTTATGCAGAACCGATTGCTTTCAGGACATACATTTGAGCCTGAATTAGCTAAGAAGGTGCAGAAATTGATCAATAAATAATATTTGAGAATCAGCTATAATTAATAATTTGGATTTCTTTTTTTTGCCAGGTTAATAAAAAGTTTCAGAATTTTATTTGTTTTTGCAAATATCCATATATTAGTTAATGCTCTGTCTTTTAATTTGTTTCCTTTTTTTCGTTATTCTGATTCACAGTCATATGCAGCTGGAGCTAATCCAAGGAGTATATGGGGACAAGGCTTTATCCAACCATGAACAGGCCACTACTTATTCCTATGATACATTCACTCAATATTAGGATAGTTTAGATTGCCTAATTAATTTAGCATGCAGATCCTTCAGATTAGCCATTATAGACAGGAGAAGAATGTGTAGACTTGATACAGCTAGTGAGTGGGCCTGGATTTGAGTTTATTCTGCTGGAGCTGCGAGGCAACTGTGCTAACAACTATGCTACTAAGCTACCCAAGTTGTGAAAGTGAAAGTTTTATTTTTCTTTATAGATTTTCTTTTGCTGTTTATTTCAGGAATGGGAAAATGAACTGCAGGACCTTTAAAGAACTGTAGTAATGATAATGTCCATAACAAAAGAGTACACAGTGAAAGTTACAATGCAAAAAAAACAATCACTGCTATTTATGGAAGTGATGGACCAGACAAAAGCTTTTCTGAATTGGCTAAGAAGAACATTCATGAATCACTGCAGCCTGACTTTATTGCAAAATCGGTAAGATTTCTATTTTTATGATCATGAGTGCTAAGATTACACAAAATATTTGAGATTTTGTATCATCCATTTGACAGATATAGATGCTTGAGGTATGTCCCCAAAGGACAACCAGCAAAGAGCTGTCTAAGACTGGAAGAGTGACATGAACATGCTCCAAGGTGATGCAGACAAGGTAGAGACAGTCATATGATGCTGAATTGCTTGGTGCTGCATTTCTAGAAAGATCATACTAGCCCAGCCTGTACCAAGGTTGACAGTGAGCCTGTTTAGTGACGAACGTTCCATTTATTTGCAAAACAAAAGCAGAGATTTATTTGTCATCTTTATTTACACCTCAACATCAGAATACAGGAAGTGCTCCCTACTTAAATTTCAAATGTCAAACCAAATTTATTAAAGGCATTTATAAATTATATTGTTTTATATTGAAATATTGTCTTGGATGATCCTAATTTCACTTTCAAACTTTTAATTATTTAGGCCTGCATGGAGTGTCCCAAATTTCCACACTATTCAGCTAAATAGTTCCCCTTTCTCTTATATATATATATATATATATATATATTGTGTTTCCGGCGGGCTGGAGCCTGGCCGATGCCAGGAGGACCGGAGGAGGGCTTGTGCCTCCTCCAGACCGCGAGGGGCGTCCGCCCTGGTTATGTTGGGGCCTCGGTAAAGGCCACCACCAGGCAGCCCCAGTGCCTGAATATCCGGGAGCCCAGCACTTCCGCCACACCAGGAAGTGCTGGGGAAGATTACAGGGACACCCGGACAGCTTCCGGGTGCACAGCCGGCACTCCCGCCACACTGGGGTGTGGCTACGGAGGAATGCCGGAAGCAGCTGGAGCCCATCCGGTTCCTATTTAAGGGCCGCCTCCCTCCAGTCTAAGGTGTATGTCGGGTGCAAGAGGACAGAGCTGAGAGAGGACGGGAGGCCAGGAAGGCATAAGGACTGTGAGGCCTGGGCATTGGGGAATCGGTGCAAGAGGCACTGGGGAGTGCACGGTAAACTGTAAATATATATTGTAAATAAAGAGTGTGTGGTGAGAAACAACGATGTCCGTCTGCCTGTGTCCGGGTTCAAGTCCACAATATATATATATATATATATATATATATATATATATATGACCACAGCAAACAACATAGAGCACCAAAACAAGAAGGAGAACAGGTTCACACTTTTATTCATGCTTGACAGATTAACATTCTCTAACATAAGGTTCATAATGTGCTCAAAGTAGAAGCAAAGCAAATGACTGAGACAAATCACACCAAGACAACCTGGATGGGTAGCAGCTCTTCTTGCTATGTGTTTAGGTACCCAATGTGCCTTGATGGCTAGGTGAGTCTTTTATCTTCCTTTACATAGTAAGCTGATCTGGTTTTCAGATGGAACAGAAGAAGTAAGATACATTAGGCTACTGTTGAGTTCTGAATTTATGCTGGTCTTGTGTTTCCCTGCTCTACCCTTGACTACTGGGACGCTGTAATGTAGGAGCCAATTCCCCTATCATGTTCAGGCTTCATGCCCTTGGATCAATCCTGGCTGGGCATGACTTATGTTTGTAAACCTTTTACCAACTCAGCATTCCACTCGTAGTCCTGGGTTAGGGTCAACTTGTTTTGTACTTTCAGACTCACAGCCTGTGATTATTATGTATGTAAAGACCTCTAGTTCGTAGTTCATACTTGTTCTGACCTGGGGGCATTGTATAAACGGTGCATACACACAAGAATTTGTGTATGCCTGCTTCCACACTCACATAGCAATGTATAAAAACTAAACTTGGCGTAAAGCCATGCACATTCTCATTCTTGCTCAAACCATTGCGTATGCAAGTTTTTTGACTCTTTTTGTAAACTGGTGGCACTCCATATCAAAGCAGTGCTCCTGTTCCTGTGTGGTTTCCTTAATTTTTAGATTCACATCCCTGATGTGGCTTTATCAAATACACTGAAATTAACCGCATATTTTTTTAAAGCATCTGATTATAATCGACTTAACCATATAATGGTACATGGAATGGCTAAAGTATTCCAAATACCATAGCTGCTTTAGCGTTGTTATTCTCAATGCACCACTCAGGTATTTTAAACCCACTGTATTTGAGTGTGGAATCACAGCTATACAGCTGCTGATCGGAAAGCTCTACAGCAGAACGTGTCAGGAGTGGAGAAATTATCAGGATACTGCTTCTAGCACACGCTGCCTCAGCCATCCGCACAATCTCTTTGAACTTCTCCCATTCGCAAATGCCTCAGAGCCTTTCCTGTATGGACCATGTGGTTCAGAAACAGTTTTATCCCAAAAGCTACAAACGCACTCGATCAGTTCATCATGTGCTCCCGGTAGAACTGTTTGTACTTATAAGTACAATTGCCTCACTGTAAAATTGTACTACAATTATAATATTGCACAACCTGAGCCACTTATGCTTTCATATTTGTATATTTTTCATTGTTTTATCGTATTAGTATTATTATTATTATTGTTGTGGTTTTTGTTATTTTACCATTTTATAAGAAAAGAAGTTTATGGGTGATTTGCATATTGACTCTCATTGTAACATACAATAACAATAAAGGAATTCAGTTCAATTGAATAGAAGAGAGTGCGTGATTTACAGCTGATGATGATTGCCTGCTAAGTCGAGTAAGATTTCCAAGCTATCTTCTTGGAGTTCTTGATATCATTTTAAGATGAAATGCAGTAAAGTATATCTATTACATTATAAAGATAAATTTTAACTTCATTTAAATAATGTATACGGTTAATAATTAAATGTGTGGACACGATGGACAACGGTAGTAATAAACTAAACAGGGATTGTTCCTGCCTCACGCTGTATGCTTGCTGGGAATGGTGCAACCCTGGATTAACAGATGGATGTAATAATTAAGCATGTACTACGAAGATATTTCAATGTTCCTTAAAAGTTTTAAAGAATCGGTCTTCTAAGCTTACAAATGGCTTTACGTTTATTAAACAGCTGATTTTGTGGTGTATGGTTACTTGGTAAAAGAAAAGGAAGAACAGGAAATTGGTGGTTGGTACGTTTGAAGGAGACAGTACTGCTGAAATAAATTATTTTACCGAGGATCACGCATAGCACTGCAAGCATCTTGCGGGAGGCAGCAGCAATCTCTGGAAGGGGCACCAACTCGTCACTACCACTGTGCCACCATGCCTTAATGTTTTATACATGGTTTAATTTGTATTATCATGAAAATGATATCAAGTATACATCTTAGCATTTAAATTGTTCAGAGAGTTGTAATATTATGAATGTAATGTATTCTGTGTCCTGTCGGCGTTAGAGAAAGCCTGTAGTGATTCACCCCGTAAGAGTACATAGAAGAACAAATAGAATACTGAAGCATTTAACGTGCTACTTTAGTTAGGTTGAGAATTGAGAACCTAATAAATTAAACAATTTTAAGATGAAGTTAATGATATTCTGACAAAATAAACTACATGATTAAAGTGGAAATTTGTTTTAAAAGTGGCTTTGATATCTGACCACTGTTTTTATTTCGGCACTGTGTGACTTTCGAGTTTCTCCACCACTCTATGTCATGCGATAAACTTTCTTTTGTTGTTTATGCCACTGCTTAAACCAACACACAGTAAGTTTTCCCTGCCACCACTTGGTATTCGCTGAAATTCTTCTTTCCCTGTGCTTTTTCCATTGTCTTTTCACAGAACTCTGAACTTAAGGGCTATTTATATTGATTTGCATATTCAAAGAGGCATAATCCTAGGAGGAGTAAGGATGGGGTGGCTGGCTGACCGGGATTTATATAGCGGAAGAACGTGGAAGTTGGCGTAAGCACAGATTTGTGCATCTGAATTTTTTAGCTTTTTTGTCCGTACGTCATGTTTTAGTGTGAATTCTATGCAAGGCATTATACATGAGGCCCTGGTATTTGCTGTGTTTTTTTCCTGTAGTACATGGACGGTTACAATACAAAGCAAGTGACAACAAACATTTTTTAAAGTCCATCTTCATGTCACAAACTTTCAATGACTTTTTATATTTGATTATGAAGCATCTGAGCTCCCAGAGGTACTGCTAAAGATGGATACAGATAAAACCTTTCATGTAATTTGACATAAAAATAAATTTGTTTTAAAATTATTAATCAATAAGTACAATTTTGGTTGTAACAATTTTTTGGTATCTTCGTCTGTAAGTTTTACTACAACCATGGTTCATTAAGGTTTATTTTTCCCCTTCCTTAGGCTCTATTTTTGCATAGCTCATGATTCTATTTACTGTGTAAACAATAAATGCATAGTTGTTTAAATTTGAATTAATGTTTTATGAGGTTGCAGTTTTTGTATGCCACTACTTGTACAGTATATGAAGCAAATTACTAACATGAAATTGTGCCTAAGGCTTGCATGGTGGCTGAGATCAGATTGCTATAAATGAGAATTTTTATATAAGCCACTCTTGAATATGATACAAATTACCACCATGAAATTGTGCCTAATGCAAGCAGCAATGGATTGAAGGAAACTACTGCTGGTCCTATGTTTTTATAGTTTCTTTTAAATAACCGTATTGTAGTTTGTTTCTTTTTGCATTTGCCGTCATAATAAAAATGTAATCATAAAAATGCAGGATGCTGTAGTTGCACTGAGTTGGAGAATTAAAATTCAGTTTGGTGAATGATCCTTTGCAGGTAAAGCTAAATTTGAAGTTATAGAAATAAACTGTATTTGTAGAAATATCTGTTGTCATGGTTGGGAAAAGCTAGGATTTCCTATAATACCTGCTAAGTTGCTGATGTTATTTTTTTTCTTTTTGGTGACAGGGATCTAGTATCTAAGTACCTAGGTACCAAGTATCTAAGTAATAAAAGTCATCTTAGATAAAAGGAGGGTCATAACCTTTAGCCTTTGGTATAAGCAGAAACATTTTATTGTGAGTCATTATTTTTGAAACTCAGAATCAAATAAAGCATAGGAGAGTACATTAGGTCAGGCAATCTTAAATTGCAAATGTAATCGAATCTTAATCAGGGACACACCTGAGCTGAAGATACACATGTAAAACAAATAATAAGACTGCTGTACGTCTTTGGCTTTGCCTTTGAATATTTCTCCCTTACTATTATAGTCTATGCCTTTTTCCTTCACAAGGATAGAGAAACATTCACATTATTGTCTTTAACATGTTTATGGCACAGTTTCCTTATTTATTTTTATTATAACATTAATTGTACTACCTGTTTAAGACGGGTTGAATTCTAAGCAATCTACATAGACTTCAGCATTAAAGTTTACTTTACACACTCTATTGGAATGTATTTTGTAATGCATTTAATAATGACATGCATTGTATTTGTCCTTTAACAGGAGAAAATACATTACTACAAATGTTTGTGATGGTCCATCTTGTGAAAGGACAATTGCAATGCATATATCTCTGTTACATGCCATTATGTGATTCATAAAAGTGGTGTTAATGTCTGTAATACACCATCTGTTGGAAAGAAACATTTAAGGCATTTTATCACTACTAATGTTTCTGATGTACAATCTGTTGGAATGACAGAGACATAGCAACAGGATAGACACATGGATACACAGACACTTGGCCTTCCATTAAGATGGATTCTGAGCTGTGGAGCAGTACCGTGGTGTAGTGGTACGTGCTTTTACTTTATGGATATGGTGCCCTGAGTTCAAATACCACAATCTGTCATTGCACATGTGGAATTTAATAATTGTTCCATTGTCTGTGTGAATTTTATCTCCCAAAGCAAATCCACAGTCATACTAATTCAATTGGTAATTCTAAATTATTTCAGTTGGGTGTGCATGTACAGTATGTGTGAGTGGGTTCTGCAATGGACTGGTACCCTGTGAAGGACTGGTTTCTGCATTGCTATTGCTGTTGCCTCTGGTGACTCTGAATTGAGTTACTACGTTTGAAAATGCAAATGTGTCTGACTCTGTCTTTGACTTTCTCTCTTACAATTCACCATGGACCTGCCAGAGGTTTACTTTCTCCCAGGTTGCTGCTGACTAAGTTTTGTTTTTCTTTCCTCCATTGTCAACTGACCATAAACCAACAAATAATCAATGAGCAAATATTTTAGGTTACATTTATTAGTCAGTTTCAAACTGCTTAGTATTACTCTCTGTTTAAACAAATTTGTCTTTATATGCACTCATTATGTAATGAGTCAGTGAGTCAGTCATTGTCCAACATGCTATATCCTAACACAGGGTCATGGGGGTCTACTGGAGCCAGTCCCAGCGAGCATAGAGCGCAAGACAGAAACAAAGCCACTGGCAGGGCGCCAGCCCACCGCAAAACGCACTCACACACACACACACACAAGGGACAATTTAGGATCGCCAGTGCACCTACCCTGCATGTCTTTGGACTGTGGGAGGAAACGGAGCACCTGGAGGAAACCTACGCAGACACGGGAAGAACATGCAAACTCCACACAAGAAGGAACTGGGAAGCGAACCTGTGCTACCACTGCGCTACCCTATGTAATTAGTAATTTGTAAAATTTAAAATTGCACTTATCGTCCATTCATTATCCAACCCACTACAGTATATCCTAACTACAGGGTCGGCTGGAGCTAATCCCAGCCAACACAGGGTGCAAGCCCACTGCAGGGCACACATACACACACACACTCGGGACAATTTAGAATCGCTAGTGCACCTACCCTGCAGGAAACCCACACAGACACGGGAGAATATGCAAACTCCATGCAGGGAGGACCCGAAGAACCAGGTCTCCATACTGCGAGGCACCAGCACTACCACTATGCCACCATGCAGCCCCACAACTTATCATAGCACTCTGAAAATATTATGTTATTTCCAAGATATTTAATTTATTTTTAATTTTTTTATTTCAAGAAAATACAATTGCAAACAATCTAGCTTATACAAGAAATTACTTCATAGTCAAAATAGAAAAAAATCAGAAAGTTAAAAAAGCATCTATAAAAAAGACAAAATCTAACAAAATAGGATTCAACCCCAACCCGAGAGAAATAGTCAAGCACATGAGCAAAATAGATACCAATAAATAAATAAATAAGAAAAAAGTAAAAGGAAAATGCCATTTTCCCCACAATATGAATGCTCATTCTAAAACTGTACTACTTAAAATCCTGCCATATTTTAAAAAAAAAAAGTTTTGCACAGATCCTCCTAGTGAGAATTTGATATTTTCCAATTTCAAATATAACAGAACATCAGTTACCTACTTAGTTGTAAAAGGGAGGTTGGGATTCTTCCAGTTGAGCAAGATAAGTCTACATGCCAATAGTGTAGTACAGTAAAGGCAATCACAGTTTGTTTATTTTTCTCCACTTTAGCGTACACCAAACACAGCTGTTAGTTGATTAGGAGGGATTGTGACACCAAGGCTCTCTGATAGGCATTTAAAGATTTTTGTCCAAAACAATGTTAATTTGGTGCACTTCCAAAACATGTGGTGCAGTGAGACTGGAGCTAGATTACAGTGCTCGCAGATTGGACCTTGCCCTGGATACATGTTGGACAATTTTACACAAAATAAATGTGATCAATGAAAGTTTTAAGTTGAATTATATAATAATATACAGTTTGAGCAGGGTGCCACACTTTTTCAGCTTGTGAGCTATATATATATATATATATATATATATATATATATATATATATATATATATATATATATATAGCTCGCAAGCAGGAAAAGCCGATATATATATAGTCACAACCAACTGGGGCCAGACCCAGCTGGGACGCCTGGATGGACCGGGAGATGGCATGTACGTCCTCCGGCCACAAGGGCGCCCTGGATGAGAGGAGGACTACGGGAGAAGAGCATGGATGCTCAAACCAAAGGGGCACAAAACTTCGGAGGGGGTGCTGAAAGGCAAGTCCCAGGGTGCTGGTAGGAGGGGAAGCATACAGTATGATGCAGGAACAACCCCAGGATGTGGCACTAGTTCTTCGCTACTGTTGCACCTGTGTGCCCACATGTTTAATTATTAACAGTATACATTATTTAAATGAAGTTAAAATATATCTGTATAATGTAATAGATATACTTTACTGCATTTCATCTTAAAATGATATCAGGAGCTCCAAGATGATAGCTCTTGGAGATCTAAATCACTTTACAAGCCAGTCGTCATCATCTGTAAATACATGCTGTCTTCTTTTGAATTGAATTCCTTTATTGTTATTGTACGGTACAATGAGATTCAATATGCAAATCATCCATAAACTTAAAAATGATAAAATACCAATAATAATAATAGTAATACTATAAAAACAATGCAAAATATACAATATGAAAGTATAAGTAAAATATACATGTACATATAGTGCAAATGGTTCATAAAATGTCTCAGGTTTTGCAATATTACACCTGTAGTGCAAGTTTACAGTGAGGTAATTGAACTTATAAATACCAACAGTTCTACTGGGAGTACTTGATGGTCTAATTGAGTGTGTTTGTAGCTCTTGGGATGAAACTGTTTCTGAATCACGACATCCCTACGGAAAGGCTCTGAAGCATTTGCTGAATGGGAAAAGTTCAAATAGACTGTGCACATGGCTGAGGCAGTGTGTTCTAGAAGCTATATCCCAATAATCCTCTGCACTCCTGCTGTAGAGTTTTCTGATCAGCTGCTGTACAGCTGTGATTCCACACTCAGATACAGTGGTTTAAAATACTCTGAGTGTTGCACCGAGAGTAACAATGGTAAAGCAGCTATGGAATTTGGAATAGTTTAGCCGTTTGTGTCTCATTTTATTCTTATAGGTTGATTACAATCAGATGCCTTAAACTAATAAATGATATGCAGTTTATTTCAGTGCATTTGATAAAGCTGCATCAGGGATGTGAATCTAAAAAATAAAGGGTAACCATGCAGGAACAGTAGCACTGCTTTCATGTTGGTGCCGCCAGTTTGCAAACCAAGCAGAAAACTTGCATGTGCAATGGATTGAGCTTGGCTTACACCAAGTTTAGTTTTTATACATCGCGATGTGAGCGTGGAAATGGGTGAATGCAACATTTTGGTGTATGCACGTTTATACATGATGCCCTAGGGCCTCATGCATAACGTTGTGCGTATTGTACGCCCTAAAACATGGTATATAGACAAAGTGGAAATGTGCATACGCAAAAAATTCAGATGCACAAAACCTTGAGTAAGCCAACTTCCATGCATTTCCGCTGCATAAATCGCACATGCGCCTGCTGCCCCACACAGACTCCTACCAGAATTTTACATATTTTAATATGTGAATCAATATAAATAGCCCTTTCCATTCAGTGTTCAATTAAAATACAATGGAAAAAGCACAGGGAAAAAGAAGAATTCAGTGAATACCAAGTTGAGGCAAGGAAAAACATACTATTTTTGGTTTAAGCAGTGGTATAAACAACAAAAGGAAGTTGGTTGAGTTACATAAAGTGGTGGAGAAACTCAAAAGCTCAAGTTCAGAAAGTTGCACAGTGCCTAAAATAAAAAAGAAGTGCTCAAATATCAAAGTCACTGTGAAAAGGCGAGTTGTAGCCCATCATCAGAGTATAATATGGAAGCTGTGAAATGAACAGCCTTGACACACACAAAAGGTTTGGGGCAGCCACCCAAATATTGTCCATGGCTGCAAAAGGGTTTTGAAATAGCATTCATGTGCACTGTTTTGAGTCCTGAACTGAACTACTGTAAATAGTTGAGCAAAGATGGTGGTTTTGTAAACCAAAAGGCAGAAGTGATGTAATCTGGCTGGAACCGGAAGGGACATCAGTCTGGGCAGCAGAATCAGAAGTGGCATCAGTCAGGGCACCAGAATCGAAGTGATGTTGAACCAGGCAGGTTTTCCCACATTTGGCCTGAAGAGATAATAGACGTAGGTTTAGTGCACTCCACCACCCCTCTGGTCTAGCAGGTAATTACCTCCACTTGGTCCATTCTGCTCACTCCTAGTGTGTGACAAAGCGTATTATGATACAGAGAAATGTCGAAATTTCCACTTTAATCACATAGTTTATTTTGTCATTAAAGTAGAACGTCATAAGCATCTTAAAATTATTTAATTTACTAGTTTCTCAAAGTAACATGTTAAATGCTTTGTATTCTGTGTTCTTCTATGTACTCTTATGTGTGTGAATCATTATATGCTTCTTAAACGGGCTTTCTTACAATCGATAGTACACAGAATACATTACATTCATGATGTTACAGCTCTCTGAACAATTTAAATACTTAGATGTATACTTGATATCATTTTCATGATGAAATGAATTAAAGCATGTATTAAACGTGGGGCATGGTGGCGAGTGGTAGCAATGAGATAGAGCCCCATCCAGAGATTGTTCCTGCCTCCCTCAAGATGCTTGATGCTGTGCACCCTCGATAAAATAATTTATTACAGCAGTACTGTCTCTTTCAAACATACTAACTCTCAATTCCTGTCCTTCCTTTTCTGTCTTTCTTCAAGTAAGCAATCGCCACACAGTCAGCTTTGATATAAAGGGTATGCCAGTCCCAGCAAGCATACAGCGCAAGGCAGGAACAATCCCTGAATGGGGTCAGCTCATTGTTACCATTGCACCACCATGCCCCACACATTTAATTATTAACAGTATACATTATTTAAGTGAGGTTAAATATTTACCTGTTTAATATAACATACATACTTTAATGCATTTCATTTTACAAGTGATATCAAGAGTTCCAAGACGACAGCTCTTGGAAATTTTAAATCGACTTTTGTCATCATCTGTAAATACACACTCTCTTCTTTTGAATTGAATTGAATTCCTTTATTGTTATTGTATGGTACAATGAGATTCAATATGCAAATCCTCCATAAACTTATTTTCCTATAAAATGATAATGTAACAGTAATAATAATAACACGATAAAAAAAATGAAAAATATACAGTTTGAAAGCATGTACATAATAGTGCTGATAGTGAAATGGTTCATAAAGTGTCTCAGGTTGTGCAATATTACAACTGTAGTGCAAGTTTACAGTGAGGTAATTGTACTTATAAGTACAAACAGTTCTACTGGGAGCACTTGATGGAATGATTGAGTGCGTTTAGAGTTCTTGGGATAGCATAATTGTGTTTATATTTACTTGTGATGTTTACCCGTAGATATTTAAACTGTTATGATAAAATGAATGGCTAGATGTCCAGTCTAGTATGGTGTGTTAGAAAGTTCACTGGAAACAGCATACTTTTATTCAAATTGATTTGGAGTCCAGATATGTTTTGAAATTTCGCTAGTGCATTAATGAATAATGGTAAAACTGTTTATGGGTCTGATATATACAATACCATATCAACTGCATATAGTGATATTTTCTGTTCAAGTTCATCTCTGATAATCCCCATTATCCCTAATGCATTTTGAAAATGAATGGCCAAGGGCTCAGTGGTAATTGCAAAAGCAATGGTGATACAGGACACTAGTGATGAGTGAACTCAAGTTTTTGCTTTATGCCGAAGTTTGGCGAAATGCATTGAAGTCAATGGGGAAGGATTACCGATTTTTGCTCCATGAGAAGCACTTTTTTCCCAAAAGAAGGGTGGAAATGTCTGTGCATCTTATGGTGCGTAATATTGCGCCACAGACCGCGATGTGTATTACGTGACAAAAGTTGATATCCAGGGGTAGAGGGTGACAATCAGCTGTTAATGGTGACAAACTCACTGTTACGCCACAGGCATTCACTCTGTGCTTGGAGGAAGGTTAGATTCATTGACTCGCATCTAATCTGTGCGTGTGTGTGAGTTACAAAATGTAAACAAAAGCAAGATGGCACCGACATCTCACGAGGGAGCAAAGCGAGTGCAGAAAATAAAATACTCAGCAGACAATGCTTTGTGCATTATC
Source organism: Polypterus senegalus (assembly GCF_016835505.1). Lineage (NCBI taxonomy): Eukaryota > Metazoa > Chordata > Cladistia > Polypteriformes > Polypteridae > Polypterus > Polypterus senegalus. The sequence goes on from NW_024384835.1 coordinate 134,307, forward strand.
GCTGAGTCGATATTTTGCTGAGTGTGATCAGGAGATCGTGCAAGAGAGTGAGGAACTGGCATCAGCTGATCGGACACCAGCCGATTCCCCCAGCTGAGTACAGCCGATGCACCTATGGCAAGGTTCGCGTGGGAGGAATACCCAGACATTGATCCATGGGAGCCAAACAAGCTACCAGACTTCACAAGATGGCATGGCTTGCTGTTGGACTCGACAGATTACCAGCCGCAGGACTACTTCAGGCTGCTCTCTCCTGATGCCGCTTTTCAGCTACTGTCAGACGAGACAAACAGGTACAGCAATTTCCCCATAGGATTATATGTAAATACAATTAATCCGTACCAGACCGTACAAACTGTATGTAAATGTACATTTTTAGTTTTTAAACACAAATATAGTTAATTATACCATAGAATGCACAGCATAATAGTAAACTAAATGTAAAACATTGAATAACACTGAGAAAACCTTGAACAACAGAGAAAACTAACACTGCAATAGTTCACGCTTATAGTGCTAGGGACCGCTTTTTAATGAGTTTTAAGCACAGGGAAAAAATAAACATTTGAATTTAATTAACCACCAAAAAGTAACATTGCAACAATGCACAATACGAACCGATCACTGTAAACGGAACTGAAATAAAAACAAGCCTTTTCTATCTTATGCGCCCAGCCCTCCCGCCTCGCCGCTCTCTCTCTCTCTGAGCCTGGAGTGCCTGTGTGTGTGTGTGCGCCTCTCTCGCACGTGCCTGTGTGTGTGTGTGAGTCTCTGTGTGTGTGCGTCTCTCTCTTGCACCGCCTGTGTGTGTGTGTGCCTCTCTCGCTGCGTGCCTGTGTGTGTATGTGTGTGTGCGCCTCTCCTCACGCACACCTGTGTGTGTGCTCTCTCAGGCCTGTGTGTGTGTGTCTCGCTCTTTCTCTCTTGCTCGCCGCCGCTGCACAGGAAATGCACAGGAGAGACTGAACATGTACATAACCGAAAGGGAAACTGGCTTGTTCGTGTACCGAGTGTGTGGTCGCGGAACCGATGCAAAAGTTTGGCGAACTTTTGGTCGTAAACCGATTTGTATGTCTATCGAGACATTCGTGAACTGAGGTTCCACTGTATGCAGAGCAATTTTTGAATCACGGGCTGCGCTTGCACCGCATTCTCGTTTTTCAAAGTAGAAATCCACAACAAAAGGGCTTTGTGGCATTACAAATACAGATGGGACTAGACTGGTGATATAACTTCAGGGAGCATTGATGCAAATGTGCTTTGTCCCTGGTGGCTTTGGACAGGTTATGCGCGTGATGATAGGTATGCGTGCTCCTGCAAAATGATTGTGAGCAACTGAGCTTCATAAATTCTGACACTAGCGATGAGGAGTCCTTGAAGTTTCCAGAAAACTGGAAGAGTGCTTGAACCTTAAAGTCTTTCCTCATTTGTTAATGACAGTGATGATGGTTCTTAATATTGATGTTGACTTTACATGGTTGAAATATTATTCTGCTATATTTTATTAAATATATTAATACACCATTTGGTTCAGAATATTTTTTCTTGTTTTCCTCCTCTAAACCTAGGTGCATCTAATGGTCAGGTGCATCTTATAGAGCGAAAAATACGGTAATTGAACTAGATATGACTGTATTATAATGATACAATCATCTTTAAAGTGTCCCTAAGGGCTTATGACTTGAGCTGTACAGCAGCAGTGCCAACCATTACACCACCATACATCTGCTAGATCAAAGAAAAAGAATGCAGTCAGAGACGCACAATCATATATTTTGTCAAAACAAAGTGGAAGTGTTGAAATCACAGTCAAAAGTCAGAAAAATATGTAGGTCTTTAAAGGCAGAAAATTCAAAATGGCGTGTCATGACTGAATCTGCACCCTGGCTCTTTCTGGTTTTAAAGATGCACCAAGTGCTTTTGCACTTTTGATGTTCATGCATGCACATATACACTCACTTAAAGGATTATTAGGAACACCTGTTCAATTTCTCATTAATGCAATTATCTAATCAACCAATCACATAGCAGTTGCTTCAATGCATTTAGGGTGTGGTCCTGGTCAAGACAATCTCCTGAACTCCAAACTGAATGTCAGAATGGGAAAGAAAGGTGATTTAAGCAATTTTGAGCGTGGCATGGTTGTTGGTGCCAGACGGCCGGTCTGGGTATTTCACAATCTGCTCAGTTACTGGGATTTTCACGCACAACCATTTCTAGGGTTTACAAAGAATGGTGTGAAAAGGGAAAAACATCCAGTATGCGGCAGTCCTGTGGGCGAAAATGCCTTGTTGATGCTAGAGGTCAGAGGAGAATAGGCAGACTGATTCAAGCTGATAGAAGAGAAACTTTGACTGAAATAACCACTCGTTACACCCGAGGTATGCAGCAAAGCATTTGTGAAGCCACGACACGCACAACCTTGAAGCAGATGGGCTACAACAGCAGAAGACCCCACCGGGTACCACTCATCTCCACTACAAATACGAAAAAGAGACTACAATTTGTGCAAGCTCACCAAAATTGGACAGTTGAAGACTGGAAAAATATTGCCTGGTCTGATGAGTCTCAATTTCTGTTGAGACATTCAAATGGTAGAGTCAGAATTTGGCGTAAACAGAATGAGAACATGGATCCATCATGCCTTGTTACCACTGTGCAGGGTGGTGGTGGTGGTGTAATGGTGTGGGGGATGTTTTCTTGGCACACTTTAGGCCCCTTAGTGCCAATTGGGCATCGCTTAAATGCCACGGGCTACCTGAGCATTGTTTCTGACCATGTCCATCCCTTCATGACCACCATGTACCCATCCTCTGATGGCTACTTCCAGCAGGATAATGCACCATGTCACAAAGCTCGAATCATTTCAAATTGGTTTCTTGAACATGACAATGAGTTCACTGTACTAAAATGGCCCCCACAGTCACCAGATCTCAACCCAATAGAGCATCTTTGGGATGTGGTGGAATGGGAGCTTATGCCCTGGATGTGCATCCCACAAATCTCCATCAACTGCAAGATGCTATCCTATCAATATGGGCCAACATTTCTAAAGAATGCTTTCAGCACCTTGTTGAATCAATGCCACGTAGAATTAAGGCAGTTCTGAAGGCGAAAGGGGTCAAACACCGTATTAGTATGGTGTTCCTAATAATCCTTTAGGTGAGTGTACATATGAAGTTACAGACCCTCATGTATAATTGTATTAAGCCTATTGTCACTTACAGTTACCTAATGATTACCCTAATATACATACTGTATACTTAATTTAATACATTTGAATATAGTAACTAAAAAGTGAACAAGATGAAAACAGAGGGTATAATTGTGACAAATGTGTTATATTAAAGATAGGCCAAGTTGCAAGCAGATTCTTCTTTACATTGCCAAGACTCAATATGACTTATGTTCATGTTTTGAAGGATATTGAATCAGTCTTTTATCTATTTTTCTGCTACTTCTTGAGAACTAAAGATATAGAATTGACTATTGACTATTTCTTTCATTTTAGCTGGAAACAAAATGCTATATCTGATTACAGTTTTGCATAAGTACTGTCTGATGCCATAGAATGCAGGTTGTTTTTAGCTGGCAGCTTTTGCAGGAAATAAGTCTGGGAAAATATTAGTATGGCTGCTTTCAAATATAATCTCTTCTTTCTGTCTGAGAATTGACATTAAATTTTCTTTGTCCCAAAGTCTGTCTGGAGTTTTGTATCCTGTTGGAGATGATGCTGTTGACTCACAGTGGATGTTGGTAGTAGCTGACAGCAGGGTTAAAGAGGCCATGCTCAGTTCAAACATGCCACTCAAAAGTGGTGAATTCTCATTGCCCGTCTCACTCTCCATTAAGTTCTCACATTGGCTGTTGGCCAGAGCGGATGCTGCATTGTGAGGTCCTGGGTGATCTAAATCCTTCTCCTGTCTGTTTCAGCCCAGTCTGTGTCAGGCCATATTGTAAACTTGAGTCCAGCTTAGACTTTTGAAATGTTAACTACTTTTTCCTATTTTTCTGATCCATTAGTTTCCTGCTAATGTTTTAATATACTTGTAAGGGATTCCTCTTGGATTAATTAAATTCAGGATATCTTCAATAAATTAAAAAATAAATAAATAAACACCACTGCCAGCAGAGCACCATATCAGAAGTCCATCCCTCATGTCTGATGAGACCAAATCCCAAGATGTAATTTTTAAATAATAGTTATATTTAAGTAAAAGAAATCAATCTAAAATGTATTTTTGTTTATTAACTACACACAGGCTTCAGAACTGTGTAAGATGATGAAGTCCTATATAGTCAGTGATTCAAATGTGGATTCCTCCTGTTCTTACTGGCCTTTGGTGAAGGTTGTTAAAATTTTTGTGCCAAAGAAAACCCATTGTCTACCAGATAAAGTGGTTCTGGTTGATCTTCCAGGAACTGGAGATTCAAATAAAGAGAGAAATAACATGTGGAAGGAGGTATGTGTCATGCTTGGTTTATTAACTTTAAATTAATTTTGTCTTTAAATCCTTGGATTATGAATTAATAGAAACCTACTTTATTCCTTAAATAGTATATTACCAAGTGTTCTTATGTTTGGATTGTTATGAAATCAAAAGAGCTATATCAAGCAGCGATGTATTAGAAATCCTCAACACAAGATTAGAAGGTGTTGCTGGTGGAGGAAGGTGTCAAAACATAGCCATCATCTGCACCAAAACGGATGACATTGGCATTAACAGGCGAGTAACTGTAAAATTAAATTATGAATTAGCATTTTATTATGAGTTTAATTAAACCAATATTTCATATATATTCCTTTCATTCATGGCAATGGAATATTAAGAGGCAGAGAGTAACTTTTCTTTTTTAATGTTTTGGCATATATACAGCATTTCAATATAAATCGTGCATTCTTGATAATTTTTATATTGGCAAAGTGTTTGTATAGTATTTTCCATTAAGTATTGCGTTAATTGAAGCATGATCTTGAATAGCAAATATTATAAATATTAAACTGGTACATATTTTTGCTAGTACTATTATAATTACTTACATTTGCATTTCTTTGTGAAATTCTAAATAAAATAAAATTAGTCATATATACATTATTGTCTCTTTTAAAATACCTGCTTACAGTGGTTTTGAAGATGAACGTGAAGAGCTGAAAGAAAGAAATGAAAAGGTCAAAAATATGTTTATTAGCGATTATAATAACGAAGTAAAGGTAAGGCTTTTTTTCTTACTGCATATAACTTCATAGGGAAAAATACAATAAGTTTAAGTTCTGTTTCTTGCAATACTCCAAAAAGCATTAAAATAATGGATCCATATATATATAAAAAAAAACAGCTCCAATAGAGAAGGTTATTGACACAGAAAAAGGAGCAAGTACTGCCTCAGTGCATTCAGGTGCCACCATCTGATACAGGAAAAAGGAATCTGACATCACAATACATAATCATGTCACAAGACTGGTAAAATGGGATTTCATGTAAACAAAACAGAAACCAAAAGGAAAATGTTGTGACATCACCATCATGATAATAAAATAAATCAAAACCATAAATAAAAGCTTGGCACCAAGATTATTTGAGTTCCATTTTATACATTACCTCTATTTCTATACTACAGGGTCTCCAACCTTCTTTCCCCTGAGAGCTACTTTTCAAAATGAAAATGGCCAAGAGCTACTCATGTTTTCTAACGTTTATTCTCATAGCTTATTTCAACCCAAACAAATTAAATAAGCTTGTTTTGCCAGAAAATTTACAAAATGTTGGTGTCCACAGCTCACATTTTACATTAAAGCATCACAAAAACATTTAGTTCATCTGTAAGTATGTTTTGTATATCTGTATGCATTTTCTAGTGTATCTCACACAATTCAATTAAAACATGAATGCTGTCAAAACAAAACAAAGCAATTACAAATACACAGATATGACTTATTCATTTGTCATTTTGTTACATGTCACTGTTTCACTTCACAAGAGTATTCACATGTCCAGTTGCATGTGTGATGTGTTTTTAGTTAGTGAGATGACTGCCACTGCATGGAGTCAACAAGAGAGGTGTATGGTGGAGTGTAGCCACTTAGGCTCACTCTTAAGGAGTCATTTAAATGTTCATCTGTCAATCTTGTTTTGAACTTTGATGTCATGACATTTATGTCAGAAAAGGCAGACTCACAGTATGTAGGCCCAAACAAAGCATTTTCAGAGCTGCATGGTGAAGATTCTCATAGTTATCTGACTCTACTAAGCTCCAGAAATACTGAGAATGCTGTTGAGGCTTTAACTGCACATTATTTTGAAAGTTTACTAAAATATAATATAATAATCCAATGTCTGTATGTCTGTCCGCTTTTCACGACAGAACTACTTAATGGATTTAGATTGGCATTTTTCTATTATTTGCTTGAACATTCCTGTTGATTTTGCAAGTTCTCTCATTTCGCTCTGTATCATAGTTTGCTTGTGGTACCGACTTATTTGCGCCAATCCAAAAAAACATGCAGCTGGCTGAGGGTAGGGTCCTTCCTCACTCATTTGCCAGCTTTGGGCGTGTTCCTTAACTCTGCTTAGCTAGTAAATGAGAGAACAATTGAAGTCATTGATATTTAAAATAAAGTGTTACTTAGGTCTTGATGAGTTTGAGTCCAGATATTCTCTTAAGTGTATGCCACATTGAAATGATAAATTGCAATTCAGATTGTGGATCGTGATTTTGTGTTAAAAGGATCGTGATATAAATTTTTGAAAGATCTCCACCCCTAATTTGACTAATCAAGTTTTCAAATTTATGTGGGATTCATTAACCCTTTGGAGCTACTTGGACAGGGGTTGAGCTACTGGTAGCTCATGAGCAACATGTTGGAGACCCTGTTATACTATGTTCACCTCTCATTTTATTTTCAGTTTAGTTTTATAAACCTTTCATCATTTCTATTTTACTTTATATATTTGATGGAATACCTCAATACACTTTTATTTTAAGATAATCATTTCAGTTTAGTTTGTTAGTGTAGTTTAAAAAATGCTGTTTGATAAAAAGACATACAAGCTGCGTCTACATTATAGAAAAGCTCTGTACAAGAAACAGATATGCCCATTAAAGGCTAAGTAAGATTTTTTACTCCACCTATTTACATAGAAAGTTATCTTCAGAATGTTTTATAAAATGTGTTTTACATTTTGGATTAAGGACTTAATAGTACCTTATGAAAACAATATAATTAACACAAATTGTTAGACATTCTTGGTTTGGTAAATAGTTGTGTTAGCACACTTTCTCACTTTTGTATTTGAGCGACTAAGGTGACCAAACCGCACTTTTCTGCAAAGGAATATTTAATATTATTTGAGCAAAATAGCATTTGTCATTTACCTCTTTAGGTAATTGTGTTTTTCAATATGATGGGGTTCTCAACTTCTTTTCAGACTTGTCTATGAAAACAGTTTAAAATCATTGGATAGTTTCACTTTGAGTTCCATAAACCAGACCACCATAACCTTGATAACATACTTGTTCTTGTTATGTTTCAGTGTCATACTTGAATCATTCTTAAATATGACCTTATTATTTATTACCTGTTCTATGCCATGTGACTGTCGAGGCAACTGATAACCATCATGCTCAGCAGGCTATTGCCATATTGTGCATAGGTATTTAGTGAAAATGAAGGGACAATGAGATGCAGTGTGCATAAGCAAAAATGTTTAGTTACTTTATCCTGTAAGCATTACTTACTGTTAGGAAATATTAGACCATTAGAACAAGTTTGATAAGAACAGACCACTCAGCCCAACAAGTCTGTTAACCTATTCTCCTATATTCTCCAAAATAATATTGAGTTTACATTTAAAGGTCCCTAATGTGCTAAAAACTACCATAATACTGATTTATTCCATATGGCTTTTGTTCTTTTGTGAAGAAAAACTTCCTAATATTTATACAAAATTAACATCCATCCATCCATTATCCAACCTGCTATATCCTAACCTACAGGGTCACAGGGGTCTGCTGGAGCCAATCCCAGCCAACACAGGGCACAAGGCAGGAATCAAACCCCTGGGCAGGGCACCAGCCCACCGCAGCAAAATTAACATCATTTCTGAAAATGTAAAATGGTAATGCATTTCAATATGTGCTTGAAATTTCTTAAAGTGGCTTGTTTATTTCAAATATTTAGGAACAGATATATTGAGTGTTGCTCATGACCTTAAATTAAAAGATACACAAGCAATTTAATCACATACCTTTTAAATAGCATATTACAAATAACTACATTATTAAAAGTCCTTTAACCTGATTTAAAATTGCTATAAATGATAACTCTGTATCAAGAGTCTTAATGGAGAGTCACATTCTGGACTAGCAAAATGACAACTGGCCAGAAAAGAATTTTTTTATTTTAGGAAATAATATTTTCCATCCATCCATTCATTCATGTTCATATCTGCCTATTCCACCACAGCGTAACCCAAATGTATATTTTGCAAGCCAGGAGTTAATTCAAAACACAAACAAGAAACATAATACAAGAAATCAAGGGAAAAACTAGCAAAAAGAAATGCTGCTCCATTTTGCCCCCTTTAAAAATAATATTCAGATTAAACAAAATATTTTTCTTTGTTGAATAATTTTTGATAGTTTTACCTTCCTATGCTGCAGTTAATTTCACACAATGAAGTAATGTATGTAATGCGTGAAGTGGCACCGATGACATCACGTGCTGATAAATTCTTTACACAGAATGGTTAAGCACATGACATTGCAATGGCATTTTTTTATTAAAGTCTTCTAATGGCTTTTATCACAGTGAATATGCAGAATTACAGAGAAAATTGTAAAGTTAATTAAAATTAATATTACAAAAAATGGTGGAAAATAATGCAAAGCACTGATGTTGTTAATTACAAAGAGCATGAATCTTCTAGAAGGTAAGAGAAACAAATTAATGACCACAGGCAACAGGTCTGGGTCATGTATACTCAAGTTCTGCCATAAATCCATAATGACAGTAAAAGAGCATTCTTTCCAATACTTTAAAAGGAAAAAAATATTAAAAATATCCAAAAGAGAAATAAAAAAGAGTATAAAATACAGAGGAATACTTAATCAGTAGTTAAGAAATTGTTAACAGAAATTAAGTGGCTGGGATTGGCTCCAGCAGACCCCTGTTACCTTGTGGATAATGACTGACTGACAGAAATGCTTGAACAAAAAGAAAAACATAATTAATAACAAAAAAGATCCTGTGAGAAACCACTGTAACCCTGGCAAGTGTTGTTTGTTTAGGCCAGAAACAGACTGTAAGGCTACATCCACACTACTACATTAAAAAAACGCAGACATTAGACTCTCTTTTGCCTTTCATTCACACGGCCTGGGGCCTCATTTATAAATGAGAAAAAGGTTGCAGTTTTTAGAGTGCATTCTACATATCAGATTATTCTGTGCTGTTAGTGGTTTAAAATGTGGTAAAGCTTCATCGTCTGTTTGAAGATCGAGTGATATTCTCATAAATAAAAAACATTCTTGGTTAGGTTTTCATCACTTCAGACACAGACTAAAGCTTCATGTATAAATGTAAGCATTCCTCTACCTGAGAAAAGGTAACACAGTCTAATCTGAGAGTACTTTCTGAGTTACAGAGCATCCGAAAGTATTCACAGTGCATCACTTTTTCCACATTTTGTTATGTTACAGCCTTATTCCAAAATGGATTAAATTCATTTTTTCCTCAGAATTCTACACACAGCACCCCATAATGACAATGTGAAAAAGTTTACTTGAAATTTTTACAAATTTATTAAAAATAAAAAATTGAGAAAGCACATGTACATAAGTATTTACAGCCTGTGCCATGAACCTCAAAATTGAGCTCAGGAGCATCCTGTTTCCCCTGATCATCCTTGAGATGTTTCTGCAGCTTAATTGAAGTCCACATGTGTTAAATTCAGTTGATTGGACATGATGTGGAAAGGCACAAACCTGTCTATAGAAGGTCCCACAGTTGACAGTTCATGTCAGAGCACAAACCAAGCATGAAGTCAAAAGAAATTGTCTGTAGACCTCCGACACAGGATTGTCTTGAGGCACAAATCTGGGGAAGGTTACAAAAAATATTGGCTGCTTTGAAGGTCCCAATGAGCACCGTGGCCTCCATCATCCGTAAGTGGAAGAAGTTCAAAACCACCAGGACTCTTCCTGGAGCTGGCCGCCATCTAAACTGAGCGATCGGGGGAGAAGGGCCTTAGTTAGGGAGGTGACCAAGAACCCGATGGTCACTCTGTCAGAGCTCCAGAGGTCCTCTGTGGAGAGAGGAGAACCTTCCAGAAGGACAACCATCTCTGCAACAATCCACCAATCAGGCTTGTATGGTAGAGTGGCCAGATGGAAGCCTCTCCTTAGTAAAAGGCACATGGCAGCCCACCTGGAGTTTGCCAAAAGGAACCTGAAGGACTCTCAGTCCATGAGAAAGAAAATTCTCTGGTCTGATGAAACAAAGATTGAACTCTTTGGTGTGAATGCCAGGCGTCACGTTTGGAGTAAACCAGGCACTACTAATAACCAGGCCAATACCATCCCTATAGTGAAGGAACTGGGAGACTAGTCAGGATAAAGGGAAAGATGACTGCAGCAATGTACAGAGACATCCTGGATGAAAACCTGCTCCAGAGCGCTCTTGACCTCAGACTGGGGCGACGCTTCATCTTTCAGCAGGACAACGACCCTAAGCACACAGCCAAGATATCAAAGGAGTGGCTTCAGGACAACTCTGTGAATGTCCTTGAGTGGCCCAGCCAGAGTCCAGACTTGAATCGATTGAACATCTCTGGAGAGATCTTAAAATGGCTGTGCACTGACGCTTCTCATCCAATCTGATGGAGCTTGAGAGGTGCTGCAAAGAGGAATGGACGAAACTGGCCAAGGATAGGTGTGCCAAGCTTGTGGCATCATATTCAAAAAGACTTGAGGCTGTAATTGCTGCCAAAGGTGCATCGGCAAAATATTGGGGAAAGGTTGTGAATACTTATGTACATGTGCTTTCTCAATTTTTTTATTTTTAATAAATTTGCAAAATCTCAAGTAAACATTTTTCATGTTGTCATTATGGGGTGTTGTGTGTAGAATTTGAGGAAAAAATGAATTTAATCCATTTTGGAATAAGGCTGTAACAGCAAAATGTGGAAAAAGTGATGTGCTGTGAATACTTTCCGGATGCACTGTATAATATCTATGAAATGTATATAACACTGCACCCTGTCTGCAATAAGAAGCATCTGTCGATGTTTGATCTCATAGAATTACATTTGAACTGGCTTAATCAGTCCAAAAACATCCATTAAACAGCTATGATTAAATTAAAAGTTAATTATTTTTATTGTATTTTCAGAATTTCCTCATGGGTTCTTCAGGTGAGCTTGATGTTGACAGTGAAATAAATGTGTTTACAGTGAGTTCTAAGGAGTACTGGAATATTAAAAGAAAATAAAGAGTACTCTTAAAATTGAAGATACTGGTAAGATTTTCAGTTTTTATCATTAAATTTAAATTACATATTTTCTTACAGTTGATACATTCTAAATTGCATCTGGTCAGAACATGACTGAGTAGATTTACTTGCTGCACAGATAGACAGTCTGAATTAGCCATATATTTTATGTAACATATTAATTGGCTGTCACAATCCATATATTATCTGGGTTTCCAAACAAAGAACAAAAGTAGAGTATTACTCTTTGAGTTTGTCCAGTATAACATTCCACAAGTTATCTCCTGTTATTTCCTTATCTGCCACATAACCCAGGAAGTACTCCATAACCTCTGGCTTCAGTTTCAACACCACAATGCACACAACTATTAACGTTTGTTCCTTATGACTAACATCAAGGGTGCAGTCAAGGATAATGCAATAGTATTTAGACTTTCCCAAATAAGAGACAATGGTTTGCTAGATTCTTTCACCAATTATATGTATTAGCACCATCCGTACTTTTGTCCAAGATAGTGAATGTGGATGCTGTCATCTTTACTCTGGCAAGATTATTTCCAACAAAGGGTTGAACTTTGCCAACAGTTCAATTTCCTTCAAAAGTTCCCATTATCTGGATCATAAACAAGTTGTGAGGAACCCTGAAAGACAAATTTCTTAAAAACAGGCATATAAGAACATCTTATCACCTTTTCCTTTCTCTACTAAAGTGTCAGCTCTTCATTGTCAATTGTCTTGCCCTTTTTCTGACAAATTTCAGCATTGTCTTTGCATAATCTTGGTTACTCTCATGACTCTTCAGTGCAGCATTTATGTTGGATTTATCAATAGAACCATCTGAGGTCATCTTTACATGGTTAGCACCAAAACACTTGCATACAAAATTAAAAACACTGAATCATCCATCCATCCATTTTCTAACCCGCTGAATCCGAATACAGGGTCACAGGGGTCTGCTGGAGCCAATCCCAGGGCACAAGGCAGGAACCAATCCTGGGCAGGGTGCCAACCCACCGCAGGACACACACAAACACACCCACACACCAAGCCCAATTTAGAAACGCCAATCCACCTAACCTGCATGTCTTTGGATTACGGGAGGAAACCGGAGCGCCCAGAGGAAACCCACGAGATACGGGAGAACATGCAAACTCCGCAGGGAGGACCCGGAAGTGAACCCGGTCCCCTAACTGTGAGGCAGCAGCGCTACCACTGCGCCACCGTGCCACCCTACACTGAATCATTTTACTCTGAATACAAAAGTCAACTTTTTGCTACCTTCTCTTCGTTTGCAAGCGTTCAGAATGATATGCTATTATGAGAAACTCTTCCACTGCTGCCTTTAGGAAAAGAGAAATTTGAAGGAATTTTGCAAGGCCCTTGACAAACAACTTCTACAAAATCAATATCTGACAACTGTGATAGCTGTATAGCAGGATCAACAACTTGTGCTGTTGGAGTGATGATAACACTTAATGCCTCTCTGGTGGACGGCGCTGGAGGAGTGCATTGTATTTTGTTTGTGTCTAGTAGGCTGCTGGTTGATGGCTCTGGGAGAGTGTACTGTGCTCTATCTGTGTGTCCTGAAAATTATGAAAAACAGCACCTCCATGAGCTATAGAAAAAATTGTGCTGCATTGTGTTCAATTGCTGTTTGGCTCTATCGGTTAATTTGCTTTTTTATTTCTTTGATTTTTATTAATTTGATAAATTGCCTAACGCTGATCTATGATTGGTATTTTTAACTCAATGACAATATGCAGGTGGTGAACTGTTGGCTTTTTCAAAAAGGAAAGATATGCACTAATATAAAATGTGGTGTAATCAGTTTATCTCAGAGATATTGTATTATGTTACACAAATTCAGCACACCTAACAACACTGAACAATGTTTCCCAGTTTCAAACTGCACTCATTTTACCAAGGGGACTATCTCCTCCCGGTCTTCTAATCCCCCAAAATGCTGTCTGTGCAGTGTCAAGAAATTTAAAAAGGTAAAACTTGAGTCCGTTGGCCACAAAGTTGGAAAAACACCTCTCTAAGATACCGCTGTAATCCAGTGAAACAATGAAGTTGTTATCCCAAAGTGGCTGAGGAAAAAAAGGAAGCAGTTGCCTCCTTTGATGACATGCCACCTTAGTTGACACTCTTATTTAAACTTTGTGAAAGATGATAAAATTATCTGAAGCAGCACACTGACTGATGGAATTATAATCCCACATCAGCATTTACACTAGGTTGCAGATGAGATGAAAGAGATGGGGGTATATATATTAAATACATTTCTTTCTGGATCAGTTGTGCGAAATTGAGAACACTCACAGCCACAGTTTCTGGCAAGCACTTGCTAAACACATCTTCTTCAAGCAGTGCATTAGAATTAGCATTATTAATGACATATCAACAAATAAAAACATGTATTTTCCAATTTATTTTTTCCACAAATTACCAAATTCCAATCAAATCTTTCAAGTTTTTTTTTTTTTGAGATTTTGGGTTACTTAGTTTTGCTATTGTGGAATGTTGAGGATGGAACCACTAGGCAAGAGGAAAGAAGAATGCCAAAGAGGAGATTTTGGATGTGGTAAGGAGGACATGAAGGCAGTCGGTGAGGCAGAAAATTATGTAAAAGATGAGAATAGATGGAGATGGATGATCCACTGTGGCGACCTCTAAATTGGAGGAGCCAAAAGAGGATGTTTTTCTATTGTGCTTTTTAACCCTAATCATTGATATATTAAAATGTTCCTTATTAGTGGATACCTACTGCTCTAGATTTTAGGTAAATGGCAAATAGTGTTTTAATTTTTGAATAAGTGAATACGCCAGTCTTTCAACTTATACATTATATATTACTCATCAAAAAAGAAACGTCCTCTGACTTTCAACTGTTTTACTTTCAGTAAACTTAATGTGTAAATATTTGTATGAACACTAAAAGAGTCAACACCATAAGACATAAACTAAAAATGTTTCACAATGTGTCCCTGAATGAAGGGAGGCTCAAAATCAAAAGTACCAGTCAGTATCTGGTGTGGCCACCAGCTGCTTGAAGTACTGCAGTGCATCTCCTCCTCATGGACTGGACCAGATTTGTCAGTTCTTGCTGTGAGATGTTACCCCACTTTTCCACCAAGGCACCTGCAAGTTCCTAGACATTTCTGGGGAATGGCCCTTGCCCTCACCCTGCGATCCAACAGGTCCCAGACATGCTCAATTCCTTAGACGATAAACATGAATCCATCCATCACCCCTGGTGAGACAAAACCGTGACTCATCAGTGAAGAGCACTTTTTGCCACTCCTGTCTGGTCCAGCTAAGGTGGGTTTGTGCCCATAGGTGGCGTTGTTGCTGGTGATGTCTCGTAAGGACTTGCCTTACAACAGGCCTACAAGCCATCAGTCCAGCCTCTCACAGCCTATTGCGGACAGTCTGAGCACTGATGGAGGGATTGTGTGTTCCTGGTGTGACTCGGGCAGTTGTTATGGCCATCCTGTACCTGTCACGCAGGTGTGATATTCGGATGTACCGATCCTGTGCAGGTGTTGTTACACGTGGTCTTCCACTGCGAGGATGATCAGCTGTCCTTCCTGTCTCCCTGTAGCGCTGTCTTAGGCGTCTCACAGTGCGGACATGGCAATTTATTGCCCTAGCCACATCAGGAGTCCTCATGCCTCCCTGCAGCATGCCTAATGCACGCTCACGCAGATGAGCAGGGACCCTGGGCATCTTTCTTTGGGTGTTTTTCACAGTCGGTAGACAAGTCTCTTTAGTGTCCTGCGTTTTTTAGAACTGTGACCTTAAATGCCTACTTTCTGTAAGCTGTTAAGGTCTTAACAACTATTCCACAGGTGCATGTTAATTAATTGATTATGGTTAATTGAACATGCATGGAAAACATTGTTTAAACCCTTTACAATGAAGATCTGTAAAGTTATTTGGATTTTTAAAACATTATTGTTGAAATACACAGTCCTGAAAAAGGGACGTTTCTTTTTTGTTGAGTATATATACCTGTATACTATACAGGTCAAATTCCCTTAGAACAACTCTGTTTTAACAAAATCCTCATTAAAATTTTTTTTGGTCCTGGCCTATTTCCTATAGAACTAATGTTAACAAAATCACCTCACAATCCATTTTATCTGCAAATCTATTATAACAAGCTAATGTTTAATAAGAAAGCAGGAAAAACACATACTTCTGAATTTCTTTTGTACTTGGCCCAAAAATCATGGTTTTGATTCTCTGCTGAACAGCCAATTAGATTGCACACTTATCTCATTTGGTTTACTTGACAATCATCATTCTCTTGCAGCTGCAAAGCTTGAGAAGGGTTGCTGCAGATTAGTGGCATTGTGGGTGTCTGTACAGGTGGGATAACTGTCAGTCAAAATATGATTTCAGCTGTACTTGCAAAGCTCTGGAGGTTTGCCACAACTACATTGTTTCTCGAGGTATGACTTGACTTCGCTGAACCCATTTATTAGATCGAGGATTCATTTTGGGTTGCCCTTCAGCAAAAGTGCTGACTCCTCAGTTTCCTTAGTGTTTATGCTGCTCAACCAGTTTTCAATGTGTTTAACAAGTTTGCCAAGATTTTACCCTATGCACACCTGCACACTGTAATCTTTTTTTTTTTTAATTGTTGCATTTGAATGTGTGTTTGAATTTTGTTGTCATAAATTTATAAATCCAATGATTCTTATTTATGAATGTGACCTTCATTTCTCCAACTTTTCATCATGATCATTTATTTCATCAGGTTGAAATAAAAGGTGAGTCATAAAAGAACAGATGGCAGCCAGAGAGGGCCAGTTAGGTGACATTACACAATGGGTGGTGTTTATGAAAATTAAGGGCGTGACCCCCTCCCTCCTTATGGACCATAAAGTCTAATAATACAAGCTGCACAATATGGACACCAAGGGCGGGATTTAAAAAAGTTTGGAGTTTCTCGCTGCTATTGATACTAGCAAGAAGAAATTTGATGTTGCCATTGAGTTTGGTATTTGGCAGACAGCTTTGTCACCTGTACCTGCTGAAAGACCTTCCAATTCTATCATAACGAAATCCCCTTATAACAAATTGTTCTAATGGAATTTGACCTATAGATAGATTATTGTTATTATTGTATATAAGACTGATGCCTTATTCTAAGGCAATTTAATTAGATCAGTATACAATACCATTGTTTACAGATATAAAGGCAAGTTGAAAATATGCAATTTATATTCAAGTGCAGTAAATCCAGCCCAGAATGCCAATACCTGTACAATGTAATGGCTTTCCAAGCTTGCTAAACTAATTACTGCATAATATTAATAATGTTAACATTAATTATTTTCTTCTCTCTTACTCTATACAGATCTCCCATTATTACGAGATTATCTGAAGCAGATCTATAAAGTCCAAACAAAGAAAGCAGTAGAAAATTATATTTCTGAGGTTTCTGGCATTATATTCCTTCTTAATTATCCTAAGGAAATGGCTGAAGATAAGGTACTAATTTTATTTTTCTGACAGAAGCTGTTAATTTCCTAATTACCTACATAGAAGTAGATCAATTGTATTATTTTTTCAGCTTTATTTGTTTGAACAGCAAAAATTGTATGTATTCCATAGGTGGTGGATAAACAAATAAATTTGTATAAATACACCATGCCAAAATGAACATTGTTTTATGCTACACAAAACACATTTGCTTTTACATCAAACATAAATTTCCTATTTTCTTGAGATCTCAGAACTTATTTCAGATTTGTATGATTAAAAATATTGTAAATGCAAATGAAAACTGATAGAGTATTACTGGGGATCTTTCCAACCTAGAATAAAAAGCTCAGAAGAATAACCGAGGTTAGTTGGCTCATTAAGCATCTCAATATTATTTTCCTACATGTAAAAGATAAAAAAACATAGGTTCTGAATATTACAAGTAAATTACAATGAAGTCAAAAAGAAGTGTGTTCCATTAGTATTAGTAATTGCTTACTAATTAAGAAGGTGGCTTGATTGAAAATCTGCAATCACTGCAGCTCTCGAGAAACTGAGAGTGACACAAGAGCTCATCAGAGATTTTACCACTGATACTGATTAGAATAAAACAACAAATACATTTATTTATATAGCACATTTTATACAAAAAGTAGCTCAAAGTGCTTTACATAATGAAGAAAAAAAAGACAAAATAAGAAATTAAAATAAGATAACATTAGTAATCATAGAAAAGGAGTAAGGTCCGATGGCCAGGGTGGACAGAAAAAAAACTCCAGACGGCTGGAGAAAAAAAATAAAATCTGCAGGAGTTCCAGGCCACGAGACCACCCAGCCCCTCTGGGCATTCTACCTAACATAAATTAAATAGTCCTCTTTGTAGTTAGGGTTCTCACGGAGTCACTTGATGTTGATGGTCATACAGACTTCTGGCTTTTAATCCATCCATCATTGTTGGAACATCACAGTGCTTTGAGTAGATGGTGGTGGCACAAGCCACCACCAAAAGAACACCAGAAAAGGAAACAGAAGAGAGAATAGGGGTTAGTACAGATTTTAGAGCCACCATGAATAGTTATTATAATGAGTTGGATATACAGAGTATCAGGATTTTAATTACAGTGAAGTTATGAGAAGGCCATGTTAAAGTAATGTGTTTTAGCAGTTTTTAAAGTGCTCCACTGTATTAGCCTGGCAAATTCCTATTGGCAGGCTATTCCAGATTTTAGGTGCATAACAGCAGAAGGTCGCCTCACCACTTCTTTTAAGTTTTGTTCTTGGAATTCTAAGGAGACAGTCATTTGAGGATCTGAGGTAACGATTTGGAATAAAAGGTAATATAAGAATAAAAAGAGTCTGCGATTTCCGATAAATAAAGAGCACCTGCCCCAGGGCTAGAAAAAGAAACCTTAAGTACTAAAATATTCAAATAAATGATTTAATATTTTATAACAAAATGCAAATTAGATTCTTTTAACTATGTGCAAAAGCCAATTAACAGTTATTCAGAACAATAATCATAAAAATAAATAACAACAATAGTATATATAACAATGACAATATGACTGTGAATTAAACTGCATCAGAATAATTAATTAAGGCAATACTTAAAATATGAAATGATATTATATTCTGAAATTCTGTGTCATATACAAAACAATAAATAAAACAATAAAACACAATTATTAAAAAGAACTGGTAATATGAATAACATGGTTAAACTATCTTTCCCTTCCAGTAAAGGAAGGTTATAATGTAGGAAGTGTTGTGGAGAAATCTTCAGAAAAACAAGCAAGTCTTCAGAAAGGCAGTCAGAGTTTAAGACTTTATTGCACAGCATAGAAAACAATTGCAGAGCATACAAAGCCTGTCTCAGTTCATGAAGCAAGCCCAGTGGTTTGGGTGCGGCTCGTTTTTATTTCAATTCTAATCACAAAACATCCGTATTTCGTACAAAATTCTCGTTGTCAACTTTACATGTTATCTTCGTAATAATGACCCAACGCTGTATCTATTTTCATAATTACCTCACCTTATAAACTTCTTTTCCTAATAATAATCAATCTTTTCATAGCAATCATTAAGACACGAAGGTCATACTTGCTGCCTGGCCCAGAGATAACCATCATCTGATCATGTTTTATATTCCTCAAACTACCAATCTTGAGCTAATAAAAATTGGAGGCCTTTTCATTGATCGGCCCTCATCATTAAGTTGGAACCAGGGTGTTCAACATATGAAAAACTAAACTGTTCAATTAATTCTTGCTTGCTGCACCAGTATCCAGTAAGACTAAAATCATAGACAGCTGTGTTGGTAAACACAGCACAAAACTTTACTGATAAGAGCTAAGCTACTGCAGCCAGAAGCAGGCAATAGGCCTTGAGTCAGCAAGCACATTGCTTAAGCCTTTATTAATTAACCCTTAAATTTTTTATATTGCTTAAAGGAAGCTGATATAGTACATGTTGTTTTACCTTGACTAATTAAGATATTGATTCATGAGGAAGCATTGACATAGGTACTTAAATACTATCTAGAATGTATGTATACATGCCTATGTTACAGAATGAAAGCAAAGGCAGCTGTGTCATCAGCCAGTGACGCACCGCCGCATACAATCTGACTTACCAATACGGGGTCTAACCTTTATAATCAATTCTTAAAACTTCTATATAATTCAACCTTAACTAACACATTATAGCTTACTTTTAATCTCATCATCTGAAATCTTAATATCTAAATTTAAATGCTAAAATGTTTATATGTTTAAAGTGTTTATGTGCCTAAAATTTGTTTAGACTCTGGTGAGTCAAAAGGCCCAGCAGAGTTGCCATGTCAAAAACAAAAACTTGTTTCTTCAGTTTCCTCAAAAACACAATGTCCTTCATTCTTAAAAACAAGGCAAGTGAAAATAAGCAAGCAGGCCATATTAAAAAAAAAGGAATGACCTGTAATTAATAGTGCCTCACTAAGCCACTTAAAAAGATGTCAAGCAAATCTTTTAATAAGCAATAGTTCTAAAACCAATAACAAGGCATGTAAACTTAAATGCTGGCTGAATTAAATTTAAATTTGCATGGTAATATAAGAGCCCTGGGGCCTCATGTATAACGGCGTATGAGAACTCGCACTATAACTGGCGTAAGCACAAAAGCGAAATGTGCTTACGCACAGAAAAATCCAGATGCAGGAATCTGTGCGTACTCCAACTTCCACGTTCTTCCGCTACATAAATCCCGATCAGCGTGAAAACTAACGCTCGTACACGCGCTTTATGTAATGTCCCAACTCCTCCCAGAATTACGCCTTTTTGAATATGCAAATCAATATAAATCGCCCTTAAGCGCAGCCTTCTGTGAAAAGACAATGGGAAAAGCACGGGGGAAATATAAGAATTTCAGAGAATACCAAGTGGAGGCAAAGGAAAAACATACTATTTGTTCAAATAAACCGCGGTATAATCAACAAAATGAAGTTGATCGAGTGACATAGCGTGTTGGAGAAACTTGAAAGCTCACATCCACAAAATCGCACAGTGCCGGAAATAAAAAAGAAGTCACATATCAAAGTTGCCGTGAAAAGCCGAGTTGTAGCCCACTGTCTGAGTGTCATATGAAAGCTTATTAGGGTACAGAGAAAAAAGGCACACAGTGGGGAAAAAGCACGAAATGTCAACTTCAATCTCGACATTTCCACTTTAATCACGTAGTTTATTTTGTCATTAAAGTAGAACATCATAAACTTCATCTTAAAATTGTTTAATTAACCAGTTTCTCAAATCACATGTAATTAAAGTAGCACGTTAAATGCTTTGTTTTGTATTTGATCTTCTATATGTGCTCTGTGTGTGAATCACTACTTGCTTCTTAAACCGGCTCTCTTCCTCCAACTGGACACAGAGTCCATTACATTCATGATATTACAGCTCTCTGAATAACTAAAATACTGAGATGTATACGTGATGTCATTTTCATGATGATAGGAGTTAAAGCACGTTATTAAACATGGTTTCACTTGATGAAATAATTTATTGCAGCAGTACTCAGGGGCGGCTCTAGGCTTGTGGTGGCACTGGGCA
Organism: Polypterus senegalus; assembly: GCF_016835505.1. Classification (NCBI taxonomy): domain Eukaryota; kingdom Metazoa; phylum Chordata; class Cladistia; order Polypteriformes; family Polypteridae; genus Polypterus; species Polypterus senegalus. The sequence goes on from NW_024384835.1 coordinate 155,373, forward strand.
GAGGAAGAATCGGTGGCTCCTTCGCCCGCCAATGTCATGCACGGTGGATGGCCACGTCCGTTGCAGACACTGCATAGCTGCCTTGTGCTCATGACACAAGCATTTAACTTTTGCCAAATTTGTCGCTGCGTTTTTGCTGTGTTGTTATTTTTCTTTCTGTTTTATATTCAATATATATTGGCGTAGCCGTCACTGCAGTCAGTGCTTTTCTTTCCTCAAGTAACCGATCGCCATACAATCAGCTCTGTAATACGTTAAGCCATCTGTAAGCTTAGCCGATTCTTCAAAACGTTTAAAGAACATTGAAATATCTTCGTAGTACATGTTTAATTATTCTATCCTTACGAACTCCCAGTGAAGAATATAGATTATTTAAATGAAGTTAAAGTTTTATCTGTATAATTTAACAAACATATTTTGCTGCATTTCACCTTAAAAATGATATCGTCATCATATGTAAATACGCTTTATAAAGTGGCTCAGGTTGTGCGATATTATAACTGTAGTGCAAGTTTACAGTGGGGTGATTGTACTTATAAGTACAAACAGTTCTACAAGGAGCACTTGATTGACTGCATTTAAAGTTCTTGGGATTAAACTGTTTCTGAACCGCGAGGTCTGTACAGGAAAGGCTTTAAAACGTTTTGCAGTGGCTGAGACAGCGTGTCCTTGAAGCTGTATACCGATAATTCTCTTTCCGATCAGCTGCTGCTGTGATTCACACTCAGATACAGTGATATAAATACTCCGAGTGGTGCAGTGAGAGTAATATGGAAAAAGATGATCCGCTGTGGCAACTCCTAACGGGAGGAGCTGAAAGAAGAAGAAGAAAAATAAGAAGAGAAGGTGCAGTGAGAGTAACAACGCTAAAGCAGTTATGGTATTTGGAATACTATGGCTGTTCCCTGGACCATTATATTGTTACGAAGTTAATTACAATCAGATGCATTACACTAATAAACAATATGCGGTTAGTTTCAGTGTATTTATAAAGCCGCGTCATGAAAATAATGAGTAATCACACAGGAACAGTACCATTGCTTTGACGCTGGGTGCCGCCAGTCTGCAAAACCGAGCGGAGAACTTGCGTACGACAAGGCATGAGGTACCGTGGAAAAGTGCGTTGCTTTACGCCAAGTGTAGGTTTTATACATCGCGATTTGAACGTGGAAAAGTTCTTACTAACATTTCGGTGCGTACGCACCATTTATACATGAGGCCCCCAGCGCTGTTAAGTCATGGCACGCAGCTGCACAGTGGTCTGACAGAAGCCAAGCTACTGCTTACGTCACGGCACATGTTCAGGAAAAAGTCCTTTCGACAATCAACTCTTAAGACCTTATAGTGCTCAAACTAACTAATATTATAATATATTGTATTTTAATCTTATTGTCTAAGGTATTGAAGAGCCATAATACTTCTGAAATACCATTTGAGTGCTTATATGTTTAATGCGCTAGCTTGAGAGCTTGCCCTTTACTCAAACAGGTAAAGGTCCTACACCTGCATTCTTAAAACAAAATCTGCCTGCTTGCTTCCTCAGAGAACATGATGACCTTGTCTCACAGTTTGATTCACAGAAACTCAAAACAAAGTAAGTGAGAAGGACAAGCGGTCTCTCTAATAAAGTAAATGGTGTCTTTTTAAAGCTGTTCCAGGCCTAGGGTTTTCATAGCTAAAAGCGCTAAAACTAATAATAAAGCATATTGACACTTAATCAAAATTCTAAACAAAAGCATAGCTTCTCTGCATTGACGCAATTGTGGAGCTCCACTTCTTCTCATAAATGTTGTCCATAACACTGAACACCTTCTCACTTGGCACTGATGATGGTGGACAACAACAACAGCAACATTTATTTATATAGCATATTTTCATACAAAAAGTAGCTCAAAGTGCTTTACATAATGAAGAAAAATAAAAGACAAAATAATAAACAAAATAAGAAATTAAAATAAGACAACATTAGTTAACATAGAAAAAGAGTAAGGTCCGATGGCCAGGGAGGACAGAAAAACAAAAAAAAACTCCAGACGGCTGGAGAAAAAAATAAAATCTGCAGGGGTTCCAGGCCACGAGACCACCCAGTCCCTCTGGGCATTCTACCTAACATAAATGAGATAGTCCTCTTTGGATTTAGGGTTCTCACGAAAGCTCTTGATGATGATTGTCATGCAGACGTCTGGCTTTTAATCCATCACTGTTGGAACATCAAGGTGCTTTGAGTAGATGCGCCACCACCAAAAAAACACCGGAAAAAGAAACAGAAGAGAGAGTAGGGGTTAGTACAGATTTTAGAGCCACCATGAATAGTTATTATAATGAATTGGATATACAGAGTATCAGGATTAAATTACAGTGAGGTTATGAGAAGGCAATTTTAAAGTAATGTCTTTTAGCAGTTTTTAAAGTGCTCCACTGTATTAGCCTGGTGAATTCCTATTGGCAGAGCTATTCCAGATTTTAGGTGCATAACAGCATAAGGCCGCTTCACCACTTCTTTTAAGTTTTGCTCTTGGAATTCTAAGGAGATACTCATTTGAGGATCTGAGGTTACGATTTGGAATATAAGATGTCAGACATTCCAATATATAAAATGGGGCGAGATTATTTAAGGCTTTATAAACCATAAGCAGAATTTTAAAGTCAATCCTGAATGACACAGGTAACCAGTGTAGTGACATCAAAACTGGAGAAATGTGCTCGGATTTTCTTTTCCTGGTTAGGATTCTAGCAGCTGCATTCTGCACTAGTTGCAAACGATTTATGTCTTTTTTGGGTAGTCCTGAGAGGAGTGCGTTACAGTAATCTAGTCGACTGAAAACAAACTTGTGAACTAATTTCTCAGCATCTTTCAATGATATAAGAGGTCTAACTTTTGCTATGTTTCTTAAGTGAAAAATGCTGTCCTAGTGATCTGATTAATATGTGATTTAAAATTCAGATTATAGTTAACAATTACCCCTAAGCTTTTTACCTCCGTCTTGACTTTTAATCCAAATTTATCCACTTTATTTCTAATAGCCTCATTGTATCCATTATATGGCCAATCACTAAGATTTCAGTTTCTCTTTATTTAGCTTGATAAAATTACTATTCATCCATTCAGAAATACAAGTAAGACATTGTGTTAGTGTGTCAAAGAGTCGGAGTCATCAGGTGCTATTGATAAGTACAGCTGTGTGTCATCAGCATAGCTGTGGTAGCTCACGTTGTAACCTGAGATAATCTGACCTAACGGAAGCATGTAGATTGAGAATAGCAGTGGACCCAGGAGAGAGCCTTGTGGAACACCATATCGGATATCATGTGTCTTTGAGTTGTAATTACCACAACTAACAAAGAATTTTCTCCCTGTCAGGTAGGATTCAAACCAATTTAAGACACTGCCAGAGAGGCCCACCCATTGACTAAGGCGATTTCTAAGAATGTTGTGATCAATGGTGTCAAATGCAGCACTCAGATCTAAGAGGATGAGAACAGATAAATGGCCTCTGTCTGCATTCACCGCAAATCATTTACTACTTTAACGAGTGCAGTTTCTGTGCTGTGATTTGTTCTAAAACCCAACTGAAATTTATCAAGAATAGCATGTTTATTGAGGTGGTCATTTAACTGCATAATGGCTGCCTTCTCCAGAACTTTGCTTAAGAAAAGCAGGTTAGAGATGGGTCTAAAATTTTCAAAAGCAGAGGGGTCAAGATTATTTTTCTTAAGTAGGGGTTTAACTACAGCAGTCTTAAGACAGTCTGGGAAGACTCCCGTATCTAATGACGAATTTACCATGTCAAGAATATTATCAATTAGCACTTATAAATTATAATTAAGTTTAGATATTAAGATTTCAGATGATGATATTAAAAGTAACCTTCAATGTTTTAGTTAAGGTTGAATTATATAGAAGTTTTAAGAACTGATTATCAAGCCAGATATTACTTTGCCTGAACAGTGAGGTACTTAAAACAGTTCCAGTAAAGGCTTCACCACTCAAAGGGATTGCCTGACATCCTGTCTATTAAAGGCTCTTGCAGATAGTACAGTAGTTGTTCTTTTATGCCTTCAGATTAATTTCATCTTTGTGATAGTCTAGAAACGCTATGATGCAATACGCCTGTATTTTTCATGCGTTTTGTACATCACTTCCATGGTCAACATTTTTATAATTTTTAATTGTTAGTTTGTATCATCATTTATAAAACTGACACATTTTCTATCACACTGCTCTGGTTTTTGGTTAACAGATGTACTAACAACAAATTTTAAACACTTCTTCAGTGCCCTAAAAATATAATTTATCTTTGATTCCGTTTCACTCTTGAACCTGAGATTACTGATTTGCTGTTGGTTTATATTAAAACAATTAAGCCTACATAATAATGAACACAATCTGGCTTCCTTTCTCATTAAGAAAGGAGGGTGTGTATTACAATTTCTTGTATTAGGGATTTGTCATTTTTCCCATACCGCAAGTTACTCTCAGAGAGTTTTATGGGGTAAGAGTGCAGGGACAGCTGTTTGTACAGTGCCTCTAGAGCAATTGCAGTTTAATGGCCTTGTTCAAGGGCCCAACGGAGCAGCACTTCTCTCTGTCACTGCCACGATTCAAACTGGCAACCTCTGCGCCCAGATCCTTTAGCCAGAGATAATAATGGAAATAACTGCCATTTTTCTGATTTTCCTTTTATGCCTTTAAAATTGTCATTATTAAAGAGCACTTTCAGTTTCAGAAAAGTACTTAGCTAACTCAACCTACATGTGTCTTTTGAAGGCTACTGATACACAATTCCTAAAAATTTATTAAAAATTATTTTTACCAAATCTGTAAAGGGAGAAAAGAATCACATTTAGTTTAGTCATGTTCTTTAACAAAGTCTATTTGAGGTGCACCAACACAGATTGCAGTCACTGAGCTACATGCAGATGTGTCTTTTGTAATGTGAAGAACACATGCAAAGGTAAAGTCACATTTAGCGTAAGAATGTATGTTTATTAGCTGTGCCATAACTGCTTTTGAAATAAAGGAGCAGGTTTACAATTATGAAAAGAAAAGCCAAAGCACTGAAAGCTTGCAGGCTATAGTGAAATAGATTCTAGTTAAGCTCAGTAAACAATCTTTTGACACTGGAATTATGTACAATATGTACACAATTATATATTTATTTACTAAGTACAAATAGGGCTTATCTACTGTATGAAATTAGGAGTTTTCTCAACTGTGCTTACCTTCACTTCAGGGATCATGCTATTTGTGTTTGCACCAAATTGTGCATTTGTTGATGAACTTTGTCTCTCAATTTCTGACAATTGTTGATTAGGTTTTGAGACCCTTTATTGGCTGTTCAGATCAGCCACATGACTAATTGGTCAAGCTCTACTTGAAATACTTGATTTATAAGGTGTGTTTATCACCACAAAACACAAAAGGAAAAGATTTAAAAATTGAAAATACAAACTATACATGCAGTAAATATGGAAATACACCCTGCTGTGTCTAGGAAAAATAGGCTTTTGCCTTGTGAAGTTGGTTTGTATCCCTGTTTTCACATCTATCTATAACAGTGTGCTTTTTAGAGTGGAGGAAAAGAGGAGTATTTCTTCTGCACTTTGTCTTTAGGCTTTGTCACACTTGATGACTTTTCCAGCAATTTTCAGCCATAGCCTTCATTTACATAATCTTAGCATGCAGGAGGCAGCCGGTGACATGCTCGAGTGTAGCTGATAGCATAGTGTGACATATCTACAAACTCAACTACAGCTAGTCTGAGACTTTCTCCGATAAAACCAAAAAGAATTGATCTTGTCTTTAGTCATGGGGTGGGCTCTTTGTGCATGTGAGCTGGCAACCTAATGAATGCTCATCTGGAAGTACAATTAACTGTCGGAAAAAGAGAGTGCACGACTAATGGATGATTGGAAAGTGCTCACTTAATGTGACATTAACAGTGATTATCAGTCATTTAAATCCACATCGTCCATCACCAAGATCAGCAACTGCAGTTGGAAAATCTGTAACATGAGTTCCTGTTTTTGTTTGTCTTTGTTATTGTTTGCTATTGCTTGCTTTGGAAAACGTGGATAACAAAAAGTGAGGAAGGACTTATTGTCATTTAGATGTGACAGCAACTGTTGGATATGCTCCCTTATCTCCCAGAGTGTTGCAGGTAATTGCCAGGATGCCTGCATAGACACTGGAAAGACACAGAGCAGAAAACCAACTACACAACAAGTGAAGAAGGTACAGACTGTACCTGCCTCCTTTATCATGGGCAATGTAAGTACGCTGGCACATTGAATGGATGAACTCTCAGTGCTGATCAGGAGCCAAAAAGAATACAAATTCAGCAGTCTTATGTGCTTTACAGAGCCATGTCTTAAAGCTGAAACACTGTTTCATTTAAAATCATAAAGAAGCAAGAGTGAAAGCAACAAGAAGAAGGAGGTGGACTTGCCATTTTGTGAATGAAAAATGGTGCAACTTCAGACACATTACAATTAAAGGACAGGTATGCAACCCCAATGTTGAGATTCTCGTGATGGGTTTATTACATACTGAGAGAGTTTTCACATGCCGTTGTTCTGGCAGTTTATATTCTCCTTTAGTCTGACGTGGCAATTACAACAGACCATCCCAGTGCTTTTATCACAATTTCTGGGCACTTTAACCACGTTTCACTTTCCTCCAGACTCAAAAGTTTTACCAGTCTGTGAAGAGTACAACAAGAGAAATCAGGATCCGTGACTTGTTATATACCAAAGTTAAAGAGGCATATAACTCTGTTGCTTTACCACCTTTAGGCTGATTGGACAATACCCACATATAAACCCATTGTCCAGCACCAGAACCATGCAGAAATAGACAAAACAGGCTTAGGATCCTGTGGAGGATGCCTTTGAGAACACTGACTGGGATATGCTTTGTGAGTCACATGGCAAGGAAATTGAGGACTGCAACACTGAATCACAGACTACATCAAGTTTTATTTGGATAATACAGTCCCCACAAAGAGAGTGTGCTGTTTCTCCCCATGACAAGCCATGGATCACAAATAGCTTGAAAGCTATACTGAATAGGAAGAAGAGAGCCATCAGGTCTGGAGATAAGAATTAAATCAAGCGGATTCAGTCAGAACTGAAGAAGTAGCTCCATGAGGGAAGCCCACTGCAGAGACAAGTTATTACAAAATAATATGAAAGACATTTGGAACAGGATGAGGACTATCACTGGCTACAAGCAGGCTGTAAAACATGCAGTTGGAGGTAACAGGAACAAAGATAATGCACAGAACCAGTTCTTCAACATGTTTGACTCATTCTTGCCAGTACAGCCCTCCTTCAACAATACTAGCCTCTGTGAGTAAGCTGAGGAGTTTCCGAAATATGAGCTACCATCTGCACCCTGTATGACCTTCACCTACAATGACATCACACCTACGGTCTACAGCCCCCTCCACTTCCTGGACTGTGTGTCTCTGTTGATCAAGTAAGGAGAGTTGGGAAAACTCTGCATAAACAAGGCTTCAGAGCTGGATGAAATCAGTCCCAAGTAGCTGAAAACATGTTACAGCCAGATCTGTGGAGTCTTTTAGCACCTGTTCTCCCTTTCCCTTAACTTGCAGAAGATTCCTTAGCTACAGAAAAACATCCTGTGTGGTCACAGTGCCAAAGAAAGGGCATTCCAGTAACCCCTAGGACTTCAGACCTTTTGCTATTACTTCATACATCATGAAGAGCTTTGAGAGGCTTTTGAGAGCTACAACCCTGGTTTCAGAACATCTGGATCCTCCTAAGTTTGCCTATCAGACACATATAAGTGTGGGGGATGCTCTGATCAACATGCTCCACAGAGCCTATTCCTATTTGGACAAATCCAGCACCACAGTCAGTATAATGTTCTTTGATTTTTCCATTGTCTGGCGACTGGGGAAAACGCTCAGGTCTTTGAATCTTGATGCCACCACAATCTCCTGGATCTTAAATACCAGTTTTACCATTTTAAGCTCCTTGACGACCCACAGATAGTATTTGAAGACTGGGGTTTTTTTTCTCTTAGTGAATCAAGCAAGACTGAAAGAGGAGGTGGATTGGGTGCCCCTTTGTGAAACGAGTGCTGATAGAAATGGGGAAAAATATCGCACAACATTGTTGATCGCTTTGCAGGACGCTTTCACTTCAAGCTAAATTACTTTTTAAAGCTTGTTAGGGCCAAGGTGAACACCCCTAGCCTGTCTCTGTACAGTGTCATTTTCACAAACCATACCAGTACATGTTCACAAGGTGTGCATGCACAAAGATAAGCAATGTTTCAAGGGCTTCTCTTGTATGCATGTGAAAAGTCTAGAAAATAACCATTTTATCCTTTAAGGATCTAGCCTTTCATCTCACCAGGCTGCCGTTTTGCTGTGGAAGTTTAATTTTTGGTAGCTGTACCTTCTGTCTACTATTTCTACTAAAACTTTCTTCTATTTTTACAGATATCAAAAGTTTAAGTAAAAGAAAAAAAAACATTTAGCTTTAACATCAAGAAAAATGGTCTATAATGCTTTTAACTTTCAAAAACACATGAATTATACTATAATTTAATTCATCATGCACTACAGTCTCCATTTTCCAAAGTCCATTAATAGAAACATAGGGCACAAGGTGGGACAAGGTGCTATTATGTTGTAGGCCTTATTTGCATACACACCTATATTTACAATTATTGGGCCAATCACCAATTAATCTAAAACACATTTGTGGGTCGTGAAAAAAGTGAGACATTAGGCAAAATTGAGAAAGACACAATGACTGACTGACGGACAAGAAGCGTGATACAGGCACTGACTTGGGACGTCTGAAAGCTGATGTTGTGAGGCAGCACTACCAGCCATTTGACCTCCCATTTTAGTTGTTGCCAAAGTTTAATTTGATAGCAGGAATTTAATTAATTTGAATTTTAATGTAATTTTATTGGCTTTAGTATTTTTTGTTACAGGCAAATAAGAATTGCGCTTTATGAAGAACTGAAAAATAATCTTACAGTTGAAGTCAAAGATTTGGACAAATTTCTAGGTGAAATTCAAACAACTCTGCAGGGGCAGCTGCAATGTGGTGCTCACGAAGCTGTAAACAAATGTCAAAATAATCTTGAGTCAATTATAAATCCTGTAAGTAATTAAATTTATTGGCTTCATCAGTGTGTCTCAAACATTTACAAAAGGATAACGTAGTGTTTTTGAAGAACTTAAGTTAGTTTATGTTCTATTTAGATGATTTGTTAAATGTGAGATAACTGGAAGAGTACAGCAGAGAACACAAGCCACAGACCTGTGTCCATATTTTTAAGTGTCTGAGTAGGAAAGCAGACCTAACTGGCTCAAAAATCTCAGAGTGATGCAAATTTGGGCCTTTTCCTAGTCAGATGTTTAGTTCAATTCTTAGGAGCAATTCTGAGAAGCTTCAGAAATACGGGCACTGGTCTGGAAGCTTTAAAATTGTTATAACATCTAGAGCTCTGAATAAATAAAAGATTGAACTAATGAATGGAAAAACAACAGTGGGGACTACTCTACTCATTATTATAGGACTTCCAAAGAGAATCAAGGGATCTTTAGTTAAGGTGTAGGAAAGTGGTCTCAGCCTAATGCCATTCCATTAAAGCAACATATGAATCATCAGGGTGTGGGCTAGACCAGGAGTCACCAACTCTGGTCCTGGAGGAACACCGTGGCTGCAGGTTTTTATTCCAACATTTTTTTAATGAGTGCCCTGTTTCTGCTGCTAATTAACTTTTGTGAATTCATTTTAATTGAATTGCTTTTTAAGATTTGTTCTCCTGAATTTCTTTATCGTTCATCTGAATTGCTTCATTTCTTTCCTTAAATGGCACCCAAACAGAAATGAAATGTGAAGTGAGGGAGCCAACAGATGACCAACTATGTCAGGGCCTCAAACTCCAACCAATTTCACTCAAACCAGCTGCTTAATGAGGTGCCATTCTTGTCATAAATTAAACTCGTTCTTTAATTTCGTGGCTTGTTGCTGTTCGCGTGGTGAATTAGCAGACAATTCTGAAATTGTTGATTTTCTCTTTCTAAGAGCACTGTTCAAATGTTTTGGGGACCTGAGCAAATCGACATTCCTGAGATCTTCATCTTTCTTTATTTTCAGATATTATATGATGGACACCAGTTGTTTTGACTCATTTTGTATTCTATCATTGTTTGGCTGCTAACTAAGGAAAAAGAAACAATGAAGGGTCTGAGTGTTCAAGAGCAAGTCAATTAAAATTAGTTTAAAAGAAGTTAATTAGCAGCAAAAACAGGTCACAAAACTGCAGCCACGGTGGTCCTCCAGGACCGGAGTTGACAACCCCTGGGCTAGACCATAGCAAGGGAGCAGCTCTCTATGAAAGTGAAAATCATTTTGAGAACATGAGAGCCTGTTGGTTATACTGTATATAAGAACATGAAGCATATCCATGGTTTCCATGACTCCTGACTAGACAGATAGAAATAAGAATGTCAGGGATTTTCTCTCTTTAAGATAATCATTTGAAGCTCTGGATGGTTCAAAGGTTTCTTTATTTATACCAATGTACCTAGGAGTCCAGCACACTTTCCTTAAGCAGGTTTTATGCTATACTGGGACAGTTCTGAAATGCATAAATATTTATAATTCTTGGACAGCCTGTGGGACTCGGGTTAATCATCATATAACAGTTAGTTGAGGACACTTCTTTTGTTATATCAGTTTGGCCTGGTAAAATAATTTTGCTAATCTTACCTTTATGTTGAAGCGTGTACACTTTAACTTAAAATAAAACTTTATTAACACAAAGCATTTATATTTCAATAAATAGATAGATAGTACTTTATTTGACACATTGGGGAAATTTAGCAGAAGACTATTACAGGATACTGTGTAGGCTTGGGCCACAGGCATCAGCAGTGAGATTTCTGTTTTGGGAACCTCCCAGTAGGGAGAGGCAACTGTCTACTATGCTTATTTGGTGCTTATCTGGTGCTTAGACATGGTGGCCACAAAGAAGAAAATACATGTTTGAGGCAGAAGGGGTTTTGGCAGGGGTTTTACTAAGAATAGTAACAGAAAAAGAATGTTTCCCAGTTAAAACTAACAATAGCGCTTATTTGTAAGTCAGGTCTATACAGAGCATTTAGGTCTTCTTAATCTGACAAACACTCCTAGAAATCCTTCATTCAAAATGTATGTTGTTGATCATAAAAGTTTCTAAATGCATTTAAATGTATACATTGTCTTTGCAGAAAAATGTAGACTTCAGAGGCTACCATAAGACAATAAAGGCACTATGCAAAAATCATGGAAGCTTTCATTCATCCACGGGGTTCATTGATCTTAACAAAAACTGGCATCACCCATTTATGCAGCTTTGGATAACACCTTCAAAAGTACTTTCCAGTAAGTTTATGCTTTATTTACTATTATTAGCTTTATAGTCTACTAGAAACATCAGACAGTTTAAGACCTATATCAGTTACAAAAGAAGAAAATGTATAATTCCTGTGTACAAAGTTAGAGGTCCTGCAGTCACTTAACTACTTAGCAGAACAACAGCATCATCTGGAGAATACAGGATGTCAGTACTATTCTTAACATAGACCCAGCAAAGACTCTCTTAAAGGAAGGAATTGTGCCTTACACAGTGCACATACAGTAGCTAGAAGAATTCCTAAAACTCTAATACTGAACATCTAAGCCAAACTCCACAGAATTGAGGAGAATGAAGTAATGGAGAAAGTGAACCAACCGACAGAATGGTGTGTGCTTATAGTTACCATAATTAACCATACTTTTAAAGTGCAGATCTGTGTTGATCTCTAGAAGCTGAACCAGAATGTAAAAGACAGAAATTCATATTGCCAACAACAGGCAAGATTCAGGTAAACTCTTATGTACCTTGAGATTTCTTTGTTTTATGCAGCAAGTGGATTTTAGCAAATCTCACTTGAAGTGGAAAATAGCCTTCTTATCCATGTTCATCATTCTATTAGCAAGATACTGTTAAAAACATTTAACCTGTGGAACTATCATAGCCTAGAAATATTTCTAAGAAAACTAAATGAGATGCTACAGGGGCTGGAAGGAGTAGTGGTATATATGGATGACATAGTAGTCTTTGGAAATGGATGACATAGTAGTCTTCTGAAAAGACAGAACACAGCACAACATAATTTTTAAAAATGTTCTAAAAAGTTTTGAAAAGGCAGGTTTAAAGCTGGAATACGAGAACTGTGTATACAGACAAAAATGCTTAGGTTTCTGGTAACTTAATTAACGCTCACAGAATTAGTCCTGATCTAGATAAAATGCAATAAGTGTGAACGAGTTGAAAAGATATTGAGAATGATAAGTTATTTTAGGAAGAGAAGTACATTTCTGATCTGACATCCACATTTCTTGAATTAAAACATTGCGTGTACATGGAATCAGTCCCAGGAAAGTACTCTGTTCAAACATTAGCGACATCTCCCATATTATAACTTTATGATTCAGTGAAAATGGCAGCAGTGTCCACAGATGCTAGCAGCTACAGGCTAGGAATGTCCTATTGCAGGCAAAAGCAGTGGGGAAACCTGTTGCATACTGCTCAAGGTGACTAACAGAAACAGAAACAAAGTATGCCCAAATTGAAAATAAATGTTTGGCTGATGTACAGGCATGTGAGAGATATGAGAAATATCTAATAGTCTGTGAGGAATTTAGATTGATAACTGATCACAAGTTACTGATGCTTTTAATTAATAAGAAAAATATAAACACCGTACCAGTGATTACTGCTCAGGCTGATGCACTTCAATATAACAGTTAAATAAACACTTGGAATGACTCTAGTGGTGACAGTTGCCTTATCCAGAAGCCTGCTACAAACAGAACTCAGATCTACTGAAAGATAAGTAGTGAGCCTTGTTAGTGAGGTGATAGATAGATAGATAGATAGATAGATAGATAGATAGATAGATAGATAGATAGATAGATAGATAGATAGATAGATAGATAGATAGATAGATAGATAGATATGTGCCTGATTATTACTCCTGGTACAGTTCATATAACTGGACAAGTTATCAGTTATTGACAATGGTCCGCAATGTGAAGAATGGAAAAGTTTAGGACACAATAGGACTTTTAACATTATACATCAAGTCCCCATCCCACTCAAGTAAAAGGACATGCTGAAAGAACAGTTTAGATAACCAAGTGTATTTTGTAACAGAATGATCCACTGTTATCGCTGATGATTTGTCAAGCAACTCCAAGCATTTCTACAGGAGAGAGACCTTCAGGACTGTTAATAGAAAAAATGACAATTGTATTGATATTGGAAAGAATCTATGGATATCTGTAAAAGGGATAATGCTGCCAAAGGAAAACAGGTTTACTATTATAATAAGAGACAAAGGCGAGAAAGCTGCCCCTGCTTCATCTAGGTGATCCTGTCTGGATAAAAGTGGCAAAAGAACAGGGCCAAATGAGTCCAGCCATAATAATAAAATAGAGAATTATGACTTGTAAAATTGTCCTCATTCAAAAGCAGGGGAGAAAAGGAGGAACCACAGACATATGTTGGAAATGCCGTCTAATCAACAGGGCCTCATGTATAACGCCATGCAGAACTCGCACTATAACATGGCGTAAGCACAAAAGCGAAATGTGCTTACACACAGAAAAATCCAGATGCAGGAATCTGTGCGTACTCCAACTTCTACGTTCTTCTGCTACATACTGTAAATCCCGATCAGCGTGAAAAGTAACGCTCGTGCACGCGCTTTATGTAACACCCCAACTCCTCCCAGAATTACGTCTCTTTGAATATGCAAATTAATATAAATCGCCCTTAAGCTCAGCCTCCCGTGAAAAGACAATGGGAAAAGCACGGGGAAAATATAAGAATTTCAGCGAATACCAAGTGGAGGCAAAGGAAAAACATACTATTTGTTCAAATGAACCGTGGTATAATCAACAAAAGGAAGTTGATCGAGTGACATAGCGTGTTGGAGAAACTTGAAAGCTCACGTTCACAAAATCGCATTGTGCGGAAATAAAAAGAAGTCACATATCAAAGTCGCCGTGAAAAGCCGAGTTGTAGCCCACTGTCTGAGTGTCATATGAAAGCTTATTAGGGTACAGAGAAAAAAGGCACACAGTGGGAAAAAGCACAAAATGTCAACTTCAATCTCAACATTTCCACTTTAATCACGTAGTTTATTTTGTCATTAAAGTAGAACATCATAAACTTCATCTTAAAATCGTTTAATTAACCAGTTTCTCAAATCACATCGTAATTAAAGTAGCACGTTAAATGCTTTGTTTTGTATTTGATCTTCTATGTGCTCTATGTGTGTGAATCACTACTTGCTTCTTAAACCGGTTCTCTTCCTCCAACTGGACACAGAATCCATTACATTCGTGATATTACAGCTCTCTGAATAACTAAAATACTGAGATGTATACGTGATATCATTTTTATGATGATAGGAGTTAAAGCACGTTATTAAACATGAGTTTCACGGCGCAGTGATTGTGTGCGACCTTCGATGAAATAATTTATTGCAGCAGTACTCATGGGCAGCTCTATCTCCAATAGAGAAAGTCCAATGTCAATATGGTATCTTATGCACGGTGGATGGCCACGTCCGTTGCGGACACTGCATAGCCGCCTCGTGCTCATGACACAAGCATTTAACTTTTGCCAAAATTTGTCGCTGCGTTTTTAGCTGTATTGTTATTTTCTCTTTCTGTTTTATATTCAATATATATTGGCGTAGCCGCCACTGCAGTCCTTGCTTTTCTTTCCCCAAATACCCAATCACCACACAATCAGCTCTGTAATAGAAGTTAAGCCATCTGTAAGCTTAGAGCGCCAATTCTTCAAAACGTTTAAGGAACATTGAAATATCTTCGTAGTACATGTTTAATTATTCTATCCTTCACGACACTCCCAGTTAAGAATATAGATTATTTAAATGAAGTTTTATCTGTATAATATAATAAACATATTTTGCTGCATTTCACCTTAAAAATGATATCGTCATCATATGTAAAATACGCGCTTTATAAAGTGGCTCAGGTTGTGTGATATTATAACTGTAGTGCAAGTTTACAGTGGGGTGATTGTACTTATAAGTAAAAAACAGTTCTACAAGGAGCACTTGATTGAGTGCATTTAAAGTTCTTGGGATGTAACTGTTTCTGAACCGCGAGGTCCGTACAAGAAAGGCTTTGAAACGTTTTGCGTGGCTGAGACAGTATGTCCTTAAAGCTGTATACCGATAATTCTCTTTCCGATCAGCTGTTGCTGTGATTCACACTCAGATACAGTGATATAAATACTCCGAGTGGTGCAGTGAGAGTAATATGGAAAAGATGATCTGCTGTGGCAACTCCTAACGGGAGCAGCTGAAGAAGAACAAGAAGAAGAAGAAGAAGGTACAGTGAGAGTAACAACGCTAAAGCAGTTATGGTATTTGGAATACTATGGCTATTCCCTGGACCATTATATTGTTACAAGTTAATTACAATCAGATGCGTTACACTAATAAACAATATGCAGTTAGTTTCAGTGTATGTATAAAGCCGCATCAGGAAAATAAGGTGTAACCACACAGGAAGAGTAGCAGTGCTTTGGCGCTGGGTGCCGCCAGTCTGCAAAACCGAGCGAAGAACTTGCGTCGACAAGGTATGAGGTACTGTGGAAAAGCACGTGGCTTTACGCCAAGTGTAGGTTTTATAATCGCGATTTGAACATGGAAAAGTTCTTACGCAACATTTCTGTGCGTATGCACGTTTATACATGAGGCCCGGGTGCCTCATGTATAAACGTGCATATGCACAAAAATGTTGTGTACTCCCATTTCCACACTCAAATCATGATGTATAAAACCTAAACTTGAAGTAAAGCCATGCACATTTTCACAGTAGCTAAATGCGTAGCGCACGCAAGTTCTCCGCTTCGGTTTTGCAAGCTGGCGGCACCAGTGTCAAAGCAGTGCTTTGTTCCAGTGTGGCTTCTCTTTCTTTTTAGATCCACATCCCTGACGTGGCTTTATCATATACACTGAGATTAACCTCATATTGTTTATTAGTTTAAGGCATCTGATTGTAATCAACCCATAACCATATAATGGTCCACGGAATAGGCAAACTATTCCAAATACCATAGCTGCTTTAGTGTTGTTACTCTCACTGCAACTTTTTTTTCTTCTTTCAGCTCCTCTCGTTAGGGGTTGCCACAGCGGATCATCTTTTTCCATATTACTCTCACTGCACCAATTGGAGTATTTATATCACTGTATCTGAGTGTGGAATCACAGCTCTACAGGAGCTGATCGGAAAGAGAATCATTGGTATACAGCATCTAGCACACGCTGCCTCAGCCATGCTGCTTATTTGAACTGCTCTCAAATGGTAAATGCTTCAGAGCCTTTTCTGTACTGACCTTGCGGCTCACAAACAGTTTCATCCCAAGAACTATAAACGCAATTAATCAGTCCATCAAGTGCTCCTTGTAGAACTGTTAGCACTAATAAGTACAATTACCTCAGTGTAAACTTGCAATGCAGTTATAATATTGCACAATCGGAGCCACTTTAGCACATATTTACATATGATGATGATATATTTTTAGGATGAAATGCAGCAAAATATGTTTATTACATTATACAGATAAAATGTTAACTTCATTTAAAAAATCTATATTGTTAATAATTAAACATGTGAGGACATGGTGTCACAGCGCTAGCAAGGAACAGGGTTCAGGGATTGTTCCTGCCTCGCTGTATTCTTGCTGGGGCTGGCATGACACTGGAAGGATAGATGGACAGAATAATTAAACATGTACTACGAAGATATTTCAATGTTCCTTAAAAGTTCTGAAGAACTGGCGTTCTCAGCTTACAGATGGCTTTACAACTATTACAGAGCTGATTGTGTGACAATTGGGTATTTGGAGAAAGAAAAGGAAGGACAGGAATTGGGGTTACTATGTTTGAAAGAGACAGTACTGCTGCAATAAATTATTTCATCGAAGGTCTTGCACGGCGAGCAAGCATGTTTTGTGAGTTCATCACTATAACTGTGCCACCATGTTCCCATATTTAATACATGCTTTAATTCCTATCACCATGAAAATGATATCAAGTATACAATTCAGTATTTAAATTATTCAGAGAGCTGTAATATCATAAATATAATGGATTCTGTGTCTGTCGGAGGAAGCCCATTTAAGAAGCATTTAACGTGCTACTTTATTTACGATGGTATTTGAGAAACTGTTAAAATAAACGATTTTAAGATGAAGTTTATGATGTTCTGCTTTAATGACAAAATAAATTACGTGATTAAAGTGGACATATCAAGATTAAAGTTGACATTTCAAGCTTTTTCCCACTGTGTCCCTATTTTTTATTCTTTTCTCTGCACCCTAATAAGCTTTCATATGACACTGAGACGGTGGGCTACAACTCGCCTTATCACGGTGACTTTGATAAAACTTTTTATTTCGGCACTGCAACTTTGTGAGCTTGAGCTTTCGAGTTTCTCCAACACTCTATGTCGCTCGATCAACTTTCTTTTGTTTTTATACTACTGTTTAAACCAAAATATAGTATGTTTTTCTTGGCCTCCACTTGGTATTCCTTCAAATTCTTCTATTTCCCACCGTGCTTTTGCCATTGCCATTTCACAGAATGCTGAGCTTAAGGGCTATTTATATTGATTTGCATATTCAAAGAGGTGTAATTCTGGAAGGAGCTGGGGAGTAGCAGCAGACGCGTGCACATGCATTACTTTTCATGCTGACTGGGATTTATGGAGCGAAGATTGTGGAAGTTGACGAACCCACAGATTTATGCATCTGGATTTCTTTGTGCGTCGTAACATTTCCACATTTGTCCGTACGCCATGTTTTAGTGTGAATTCTACACACGCCATTATGCATGAGGCCCCATGTGTAAGATAAAGCCAAGTTAAAGTACCAGAAAAAATAAAAATAATAGTAAAGGAAAACTGTTAACTCAAAGTACTTTGCAAGGTTTGACTGTAATCTGGTCAGGCAGAATAATCGGTCCAGTAAATGCATTAATTCCTGTAAATAATAATAATGTTTAAATGTGAAGTAGTTACAGTATGTTAATATGTTAATGTCTTCAAGCAATGTTAAGTATAATTATTAACTTGACTTAGAGTGCAAGGAACACTTAGTTATAGAACTAAATGTATCAACAAAAAGGGGGTTAATTTTTGAGGGGCGTGTCAGGAGATTAGAGACCTAGTTCTGGTTTGCTTATATTTCATCCAGCCAGAATGAGATATATATTTATGGGGTGATTGTAATAGACTACAGTAAGGCAATTGGTAGACGTTTAGTGTTGCATCTGCAATTAATTTATGTTCTTTATGTTTACTCTTGTAATAAAGTTAACTCCTTTAAAAGTGCCATGTCTATGACACAAACTTCTGCAGACAAACCACCTTTCACAGGAGCTTTAAAACATGCTAACTTTTGAGTGGAGACCATTAAGGGGTGTCACCAAGTAGTACAAACATATGTAGCACCATCATTTGAAATAATCTTACACCACTGTATTTAATACTTTGAAATCACAGTTTCATCAAATTGCAAAATTTATATCTCTAGGTTCAACCGAGATACCAGAAGAAATATAAAAGGAAAACTCAGTTTGCTTCAATCAAACTTCCAAAAGATGTGGAGTTAGAATCTCAGTCTTACCATCTGATATTCATTAAAACTGAAGTATGTATGAATATATTTGTATTGTCAGTAATGTTAAGAATTAAATATTTTAAAGATATATAATGTTCACAGTCACACAAACTTGAATTGTGTTTTGATGATGTTGTCAGAAATGTAGTATTACAAACTTTGCTTGTTTTCTGAATAGCACTTTAATATAAGCATTAGTCATAGAACTTTATTAGCTCACTTGCTCTGTTTAATAACAGTAACAAATATCAAGAGTTAAATACATTCAAGTTGGTAGTAGAAACTACTGTATCTGATTGAAGTCCTAAATTAATTGTATAAGCTAAAATAATCAAGTAAAAAGATTGCTCAGTTTCTGAGGGTGTAGATATGAGTGCCATAACTAATTATTTACTCAAGTTAACATTTGGGGTGGGAGTGTATGTTAAAGACATTACTTAAGAGGTTGTTTACTCTGAACAAGTTGGTTTATGTATGATGCATAAAATACTTCAAAATGGTTGTATTTTTACGTTTATTCATTCAGATTTTATTGCAAATAGTACAATTAATTTATTCAAAGACATGTCTTTTAAAACATTGAAACTCTTAACATTGTTATTGTTTCAGTAACACCAATGTTTATTTCTACAACACATTTTCATACAAAATTGTAGCTGAAAGTTCCTTGCAAGAAGTTAAAGAAACAAATGCAATTTTAATAAGAAAGAATTTATTGAAAATAATAAATACAAATATACATAAACACAGACTTACATAGTTCAGATAAACAAATTAAGTATGGATTAAAATGCTAAGTCTCTAATAATTATAATGATAAGTCTGATGGTATGGTCAAATGGCCAGGGAGGACAGAAAAATAAAAACTTCAGCTTGTGGGACGCTGGAGAAAATAAATGTGCAGGGGTTCCAAAGCCAAATGACCATCCAGTCACCTTTAGGCATTCTGCTAAATTTAGAATATAAACAGTGAATTAAAAACCTAATTTAACTCAAAATAACTTGAGTACAGCAGCAATTGATTGACATGATACCTTTTCACTTTAACTTAAGTACATTTGTGGAAACCACTTTTACTTGAGTAATTTTGAAGTAATAGTGCAATTATTAGAGTAATAGTTTGGGTTTCTTTATCTGCTTTTGTCGGCCATTATGTAGTTGCCAATTTAAAAGTGACCAGTTAATGGAAGTTCCAGTCCACAGGAGAATACCGATAGAAGAACACTTATAGTCCTGCCTCATCTTACTCAAAATCTAATCAAGAAAAATGAAGGGAAGCAGCTATAAGTTCTCTGATTTGACTGAAGAGTGCTGTTCATGCAAGGATGTTCCTTTCATGGACTGAAGGCTGCTGTAATCTGACATCGTGTCACCTACAGAGGACTCACTGTGTTATCCAATGTTTTTTGAAAGTGGTGTGAGAGCTAGTATGCAGGTCAGCGATTCAGGAGAAAAGTATGATTCGTAATTGTGATGCTTGTTTTTCATTCCTTTGTTGTCTTGCAGTTATATATCACTCTATAGCTTGAGGCTGCAGGAGGCACCATCTGTGTCATTAGAGACTGGAAAAGGCCACTATGCAAGTGATTATTTTTAGAGTGTTAACTAAATGTATATACAACAAATGCAGGCCTGAATAAAGGTGTATCATAATGTTATCTGCTTACATATATTTGAGCTTAAGGAGAAAAGCTGTTATTTTGGGTATTTAATTGTTTGAAGTGTTATTAAGAGTACTTTATCATTCTGAGACTTACAGTTGTGACTCTAATGAACTATACAAAGAACATCTTGGATAATAAGTCAAAAATGAATTAGTTATGAAAATGTTTATGTTGAATTGCTTTCCATGTGTTGTACTTACAGTTAAGAAGAGTACTGGTGTCCATGGAAAATGAAATTATTTGCAGAAAAATAAAAATATATAACACTATCGTCAAGTACATTCAAATGAAATTGGATCAAGTTTATAAAGGTAATTAGTGTTGTCTCTGAAGTCAAATAATATCAAAATAATACTTTCTGCATGATACAACTTTATACTGTGCCTATAAATTAGCATAGCTTCATCGAGAACATTATTATAGGTATTGTAGAAAAAAAAGACCTAATATTTTTAGTCTGAAATCATGTTCAAGTATGAAATGTCTTCTGATTCTGTATGTTTTAAATACTGCACATCTGTAACCCTTTTAATGATTATGCACATCATCATTTTTATAATTTATGACATAAAGAATTGTGCAACTGTAACAAGACATTCATTTTCAGATGAAAACTGAAAATTGTACTGTATGTAGTAGCTTTTGGCAAGGAGTAATTTTAAAGCCTTGCATATGTTTTCAAATATTAGGATCGACATTAACTCACTTCCAATAGTCAGACTTGATGTGCAAGTCTGTGATTCATCATTGAGAAAGACCAGCACCCTACAGTGCTGGTATTTTTAGTCACTTTTCATGCTTGAGGCATTCTATATACTATTTGCTTTTGTATTATTATTTGTTTTACTTTTATAATGTATTACTCAGATATCTATAAAAATAATAATTACATACTGAGCTAGTAAAAATGACCAAAAGATGGTGCTTGTGATGAATCACCCTTTAAAAACAAGATTGCTTAATTTGCTCTTATTAGTGTCAATGTTTAAATTCACTTAATGTGAAACTACTGAACCACTTTTTCTGGTTATTTTGGAAAGACTGTCATATGCTTCTGCGGTGTGCTGGCACCCTGCCTGGGGTTTGTTCCTGCCTTGCACCCTGTGTTGGCTGGGATTGGCTCCATCAGACCCCGTGACCCTGTGTTAGGATATAACGGGTTGGATAATGACTGACTGAATGTCATATGCTTGTTCTGACTATTAACATTGTATATTGTAACATGCAACAGATAAAGACAAAGAAAGAGACAACATACATTTAGAAAGTTTGAGATGCCTCTTGGCACTTCTTATTTTCAAACTCTGCAATAATCACACCTTCATAGAGGTTTTCACAGCTGTTCTAATACCAATTCTAATGGCTAATTCATTCACCATTCTCTTCTATATATCTCTTTTCTGACATCATCAGAGGACAGGGTGTAGGGGACAGGACACGTTTAGGAGGTCATGTTTAGTAGGATGGTCTTCTTTAAAGATGCAGTCTTTGTGTTGCATGATTTGCATTCAGCTGACACTGGGCATTGCAATACTTTATAAAATGTTTTAATGTTTTACAGTTTTCTCACCATTTTAATTAGCCTGCTGATTCAGTGGGATTCTCTTGAAGTGATGTTATCAGCCCAGCAGACAACAGCGTAGAAAATTGCACTGACTATCACAGAGTTGTAGAAAATGTGAAGGATGTCACTTTTCACTTTAAAGAAACAGTCTCCTAAAGAAAAAGAGCCTGCTCTGCCATTTCTTAAATAGTTTCTTTCTGTTAAAGACCAGTCCAGCCTGTCATTGATATGGACCTTAAAGTACTCTGCACCCACTCCCTGAATAGAGTCCAGACATAAGGCTGTTTGGTGAAAATTGATAACCATTTTCTTGGTTTTGCTAATGTTAAGATGCAGATGATTCTCTTTGCAACAAGAAACAAATCTCTCCACCTGATTCTTATGCTCTGTGTTATACTCACCTTATCAATACAAATATATACGTGAAGAATCATCTGAGAATTTCTGCAACTGACTTGACCTGGTGTTATATTTGTATACAGGGGTATACAGGTATACAGAATGAAGAGTAAAGGAAACAGAACTTTTCCTTGTTGTGCTCCAGTGTTGCTCACATCTATATCAGCAGACACATTTCTTGAGTCTCACAAACTGCAGTCTGCCAGACAGATACTCCATTATCCAGGACACCATAGGCTTATCTACCTTTATATATCCCTGAGCTTACCCCTTAACAGGGATGGCTGGATGGTACTAAAGGAACTGGAGAAATAAAAAACATAATCCTCACAGTGCTGCCAGCTTTCTCCAAGTGAGAGTAAGCCTTGTGTAGTAGATAGGTAATTGCATCCTCCACTCCAATCTTTGTCTGGGAGGCAAACTGCTGTGGGTCCAGGTGTTGTATCATAAGAGAACTCTTATAGTCCAGGGTCTTCATGATGTGAGATGTACTGTAAGTGCCACAGGTCTGTAGTCATTCGATGAAGCAGCCCCTGCCTTCTTTGTAACAGGAACAATAGAATATGTTTTCCACAGCAGTAGCATTTTCTGAAGCCTTAGAGACAGAGAGGACAGGTGACAGAGGACACTACAACGTTGGTCAGCACAGATCTTAAGAACTCAAATACTGACTCTATCTGGTCCCTCAACTTTTCCTGTGTGTTGCTTCCTCAGTTGTCCCTCCATTTGATCTTCAGTTATGGACAACGCATAATGATGGTCAGAGGTGGACTTATCACTGGCCATTCCAGAGTATAGAGTGTATATAAGAATACTTGCACTTGTAACACAATACAGAAATTAACACTTTTAGAAAACGCTTAGTAGGAAATACAATATGGAAATAACAAAGAGTTTCTTAGTTAAAGAAACTAATAATTTTAAGGACATAACTATTGCATGTATGGATTATGAGAGGCGCCACCGGGAACCTTACCTGACAGGAATGCCTGGATCCCAGAAGTACTGGGTAAGATAGTGTGCACAAGGCATTGTCTCCTTGGAATGCTAGATGGCAGCCCTCCTAGGCTGTGGTGGTGCCATGGTTTTCCACAGAGCATCATGGGGAATCGAGTTCTTTGGCTCAGCCCTGTCAGGGGCCACAGAGAGAACTTGCAAGCCCTACTTTGTCAGGCTTTGGCCTCACCCAGAAGTGCTTCCAGGCTACAATTATGAAACACTGGAAGTACTCCCAGGTATTATATTAAAGGAGCTGCCTGCCTCAACTCAGGGAGCCACAGTCAGGAGGAGGAGAAGGACAATACTTGCTTGGAGGAGTGGAGGCAGAGAGACAGAGAGTGACAAAGAGAAGAAAAGCAAAGTTCTACTGTGCCTTAGTTTTGCAACAGTGCTTCCGGTGTGGGAATTAATAGAAAATTAAAAAAAACTCCACAATGGATTAATAAAGATTTAAAAAAGAAGTTGCAAAGGAAAAAACTGCTGTATAAAGCATATAAGACTAATGACTGCAAAGTGAATCGTAGGCGTATGAGAACATGAGGGCAACCATTAAGAAGGATATCAGAGAGGCTAAAAGACAGTTGGAGAGGAATATAGCAGATAAGGCAAAAGAAGACCCCAAGAGATTCTTTCAATATTTTAGTAGTAAAAGAACAGTCAAGGAGGAGTTAAAATACATCAGAAATGGTAAAGGGGAATTACAAGATACAGACAATTAAAATAGCGGATGCCCTAAACTTACATTTTCTGAGGTGTTTACAAGTGAGCAAGTGGATAACTTCCTAGAGGTAAATGCGACTACTAAGGAGGTACTGAGGATTTGGAAATTGTAAAGGGAAGAAGTGCTGCTCACATTAAATAGGCCGAAATTAAACAAATCACCAGGACCAGATAATATTTATCCTCAAGTTCTTAAGGAGGCTAGTGAGTACATTTATAAACCCTTTGACACATATTTTAGGAAGTCACTGCCGAGATTCGAAGGACTGGAAAATGGCAAATATCATCCCATTATATAAAATGGGTGACAGGGCAGATCCAAGAAACTATAGGCCAGTAAGCACAACATGCATCACAGGAAAATTATTGGAAGGAATTGTTAAGGATAAGATTGAGCAACACCTGGCTAGAACGGGAGTTATACTGAACAGTCAGCGTGGGTTCAGAAGAGGGAGGTCGTGTTTTACTAACATGCAGGAATTCTCTGAGGAGGCAACAAAAGGATACGATCAAAGTGAAGCATATGATATTATTTATCTGGACTTTCAGAAAGCATTTGATAAGGTGCCACATGAGAGGTTGGGCATCAAATTAAAAGAAGTGGGAGTTCAGGGTGATGTTTTAGATGGGTGCAGAATTGGCTCAGACACAGGAAGCAGAGGGTGATGGTGCGAGGAACCTCATCAGAACTGGCGATGTTAAGAGTGGTGTTCCACAGGGGTCAGTGCTAGGGCGCTGCTATTTTAAAATATATACAGTAAATGATTTAGATAGGAATATAAGTAACAAGCTGGTTAAGTTTACAGATGATACCAAGATAGGTGGATTAGCAGATAATTTGGAATCCGTTATATCATTACAGAAGGACATGGATAGCATACAGGCTTGGGCAGATTTGTGGCAGATGAAATTTAATGTCAGTAAATGTAAAGTATTACACATAGGAAGTGAAAATGTTAGATTTGAATACACAGTGGGTGGTCGGAAATTCGAGAGTACACTTTATAAAAATATAAGATTTAGGAGTCATAGTGGACTCTAAGCTATCAACGTTCCGACAGTGTTCAGAAGCCATTAAGAAGGCTAACAGAATGTTAGGTTATATAGCACAATGTGTGGAGTACAAGTCCAAGGAGGTTATGCTCAATCTTTATAATGCACTGGTGAGGCCTCATCTTGAGTACTGTGTGCAGTTTTGGTCTCCAGGCTACAAAAGGACATAGCAATGCTTGAAAAGGGTCCAGAGAAGAGCGACTAGGCTGATTCCAGCGCTACAGGGGTTGAATTATGAGGAAAGATTAAAAGAGCTGAGCCTATACAGTTTAAGCAAAAGAAGATTAGGAGGTGACATGATTAAAGTGTTTAAAATTATGAACGGTAATTAGTACAGTGGATTGAGACTGTTACTTTAAAATGAGTTCATCAAGAACACGGTGAAACAGTTAGAAATTTGTTAAGGGTAAATTTTGCACAAACATTAGGAAGTTTTTCTTTACACAAAGAACGATAGGCACTTGGAATAAGCTACCAAGTAGTGTGGTAGAAGAAATAAGTGGATAGGACTGGTGAGCTTTGTTGGGCTGAATGGCCTATTCTCGTCTAGAATGTTCTAATGTGACCAACACTATAACTATGTCTTGGAGTTCATAAACTGACATTCTGTAATCAAAATTTTCTGTAACTGAAATAGAAAGCAGGAACAAATTACCTTAATAGATCATTAATATTCATTAGGTAGTTTTCCAAGACTGTCAAATTTGGGATTAAATAAAATTCTGGAGTGTATGCAAAATAGATTTAGACAAGAATTATGAGAGAATGTCAGTCATGATGTATTTTGGGAAATGGAAGAAGTAGAAAGATGCTCTTTGTGAACTTTTAGTTAACACAACCTGTATAATGATCCTGGGAGTTGATATTTACAGGACAGGAAGTGGCAAGAGAAACTGGGAAGACAAAACTGATTGATAGAGCTTAGATTGAATTTGTGTAAAGGAAGAACCTTGACTTTTATGGGTAAATCCTTATTAGTTAAAATGGAGATACTGTATTCATGTATGTATTTAGGGACATTTTTCCTTTGCCTCTTTATTTTGGAGTTTAGTTTAAAGCAATGGTGTTTCATTTTGTGTGGGGATGCAGGTATGACTGGATAAAAAGATTTCATATTGAGCGAAGTATGGAAGACGGAGGCAGAGATACCATAGATATTCAACTAAAGATGGACTGTGTTTTTAATTCATTCTTGTGCAAAGCTTTACATTCAGTCTTTGTACATAAATTCCAGTATTTTGTGGCTCTGTCGTTCACTTTAGTGATGGGGCCTCTGATAAGGCGGTTGAATTTGATATCAAAAGTAGAGGAGAGACAGGGAGGCTATAAATATGCAACAAAATTGAAACAGTAATACATAATTAGCAGATATTAGATTATGCTGCAAAAGAACGATTTGTATAAGGCTGTTAGTGTACAATGGAGTAGGGGCCGAGTTTGCAAATAAAATTTGAAGTTGGGATATGAGCAGTGGTGTAGCCAAAAGGTCTGGAAAATACCTTAAAAGACTTAAACTGCATGATAGTGTGAGGAGATTATGTGTGAGGGTGAGGATGTTTAGACAAGGAAGTGTCCAAAACAAGACTGTGTTCAGGTGGAGATCATTAGACACATGTTTTGGTAGTGTAGCTGGGCACAAAGGTGTGGGCTGATGTGTAAGGATTACTGCAATGGATAGAAGATTAGTTGTTTTGTCTTATGATTTAATTTTGAGAGGTGAAAGTATTGTAGGAAATGGTAAAAGCTTCAGGGAAGCTATTTTGGCTTATTATTAATATGGCAAAGAAGATGATATGGATGCAAAATGTATTTTGATAAAGTGACCACAGATGTGCAGTGGGTACAACAGAGTTTGGAAAAAGCTTTAAGGGAAAATGAAGAGAGATATTGGTCCAATATATTGGAAAAAAGATGATTTCAATTATGAAAAGAAAATATGGGAATATGAAGGTTTTCTAAAACCTGTAATGGACCCTGATATGCTCCAGTAGGAGTTGAAATTTATTTGTTAGTGAAAATGTTATCAATGTGGGGTTTGAATAAAAAAGTTGTTTTGTTTATTGTATTTTGTACTATGTAGATAAAATTTACTTGTATATAATTCAAAATAAATAAATAAATAACAACTCAGTCGGACTTGCCACCTAAAGACTACCCTTCGCTCCCAAGCATCACATCTGATTTAAAAACAAAGACTGTAACAACCAAAACTATAGAACCTGAATAGTTACCCTGATTGGAATCATTCAGGTTGTATGTTTTCACTTCTAAAATTTCAACTTGGTTTCTCCTTAAAATAAACATAACTAATGATTGGGACTCTGGAGGCAGCTAATAGGTACCAGCAGACCAAACAGCATGTGGCTTGGTCTCAGGCATGGGAGAAGTTTGGTGAGGCCATGGAGACGACTTCCAAATGGTTTCAAGGAGATTCTGGTCTACCATCTAGCATTTCAAAAGGGAAAGCGGTGCAGTGTCAACACTGTGTATGGTGGTGATGGTGCGCTGCTAACCTTGACTTGTGATATTGTTGGTTGGTGGGGAGTACATTCAAGACCTCCCAATCCCACTAACATGCCTTCAATGAGGAAGCAGAGCCTGGGGACTCGAGGTGGGCTCTCCCATCTCTGGGACTGAGGTCACCGAGGTGGTCAAAAACTTCTTGGTGGCAGGGCCCGGGGTGGATGAGATACGCAGAATTCCTCAAGGCTCTGGATGTTGTAGGACTGTCTTGGTTGATATGCCTCTGCAACATCACATGGACATCAGGGACAGCACCTCTGGATTGGCAGACCGGGGTGGTGGTCCCCTCTTTAAAAAGGGGACGGAGGGTGTGTTCCAACCACAGAGGGATCACACTCCTCAGCCTCCCTGAAAAAGTATATATGGGGGTCCTGGAGAGGAGGGTCCGTCAGATAGTCGAACCTCGGATTCAAGAGGAACAGTGTGGTTTTCATTCTAGTTGTGGAACAATGGACCAGCTCTACATCCTTGGCAGGGTCCTGGAGGGTGCATGGCAGTTTGCACAACCAGTCTACATGTGTTTTGTGGACTTGGAAAGGCATTTGACCATGTCCCTCACGGAATCCTGTGGGGGTGCTCTGAGAGTATGGGGTACAGGACCCCTGATGAGGCTGTTTGGTCCCTGTACAACCAGTGTCAGAGCTTGGTCCGCATTGCCGGTAGTAAGTCGAACCCATTTCCGGTGAGAGTTGGACTCCGCTAGGGCTGCCCTTTGTCACTGATTCTGTTCATAACTTTTATGGACATAATTTCTAGGCACAGCCAGGGTGTTGAGGGGTCGGTTTAGTGGACTCAGGATTGGGTCACTACTTTTACAGATAATGTTGTCATGTTTGCTTCATTAAGCCATGATCTTCACCTCTCTCTGAATCAGTTCGCAGCCGAGTGTAAAGCGGATGGGATGGGAATCAGAACCTCCAAATCGAGACCATGGTCCTCAGCCGGAAAAGGGTGGAGTGCCCTCTCAGGGTTGGGGTGAGATCCTGCCCCAAGTGGAGGAGTTCAAGTATCTGGGGTCTTGTTCACAAGTGAGGGAAGAATGGAGCGGGAGATCGACAGGTGGATCGGTGCAGCATCCGCAGTGATGTGGGCTCTGCATCGGTCTGTCGTGGTGAAAAGGAGCTGAGCCATAAGGCAAAGCTCTCAATTTACCAGTCGATCTACGTTCCTACCCTCACCTATGGTCATGAGCTGTGGGTAGTGACCGAAAGAACAAGATCGCGAATACAAGTGGTGAAATGAGTTTCCTCTGCAGGGTGTCTGGGCTTTCCCTTAAAGATAGGGTGAGAAGCTCAGTTATCCGGGAGAGACTCAGAGTAGAGCCGCTGTTCCTCCACATTGAGAGGAGTCAGATGAGGTGGCTCGAGCATTTGATCAGAATGCCTCCGGACGTCTCCCTGGTGAGGTGTTCCGGCCACGTCCAAACAGGAGGAGGCCACGGGGAAGACCCAGGACACACTGGAGGAACTATGTCTCCCGGCTGGCCTGGGTGCGCTTCAGGATTCCCCGGAAGAGCTAGTAGAAGTGGCAGGGGAGAGGGAAGTATGGGCATCTGTGCTCAAGCTGCTGCCCCTGAGACCCGATCTCGGATAAGTGGAAGAGA
Source organism: Polypterus senegalus (assembly GCF_016835505.1). Taxonomy (NCBI): domain Eukaryota; kingdom Metazoa; phylum Chordata; class Cladistia; order Polypteriformes; family Polypteridae; genus Polypterus; species Polypterus senegalus. The sequence continues at coordinate 184,640 of NW_024384835.1, forward strand.
ATGGATGGATGATTGAAATAGTCTGAGTATTGCTTTTATAAAGTGTCCTGTTGTTTACTGATATTTAGCAATGACTGATGATTATTAATTAAACAAACTGTGTCCAGTTAGGTTATATACTGTCAGGAGTAGTGATTAGCCCTTGGCTCCTGTTAGATTGTGTAGTCCTTTCAAAGGTAGCCATTGGGATACATAAGCCCAAAAGGAGTAGTAGTTCCTGGCTTAGGTAGAGTATTCTGAAGTGTAGCCCTTGAAGGGAAGCAATCTGAAGACAAACTGACATGTAAGCGAATCCCGGCAGGGACACCTCGTGAGCAGAGTTTAGGTATTTTAGTATTAATTTGTCCACCAATTTATAAAGAACCTCAGAGGATAAAGTGACTTTCCTTGACAGTTTTACACCACAAAACATTGTTATTAAAATAATACTATAATTTAAATTCTTTGTACACAGCTACAAGAATAGGAATTGTTCACTTGTTACTTTTCAAATCAATCGTTGAAAACAGCACAGTAATAGCCTCAAAGTAAAAGAAGGGATATTGGATCTTGGAGACTGGGATTTGAACCAAGCACTGAGTGAAAACCTTTGTTTAAGTTTTGTTGTGTGTGTGTGTGTATACAATAAAAACTAAGCAATTAAGTATTTTTAGATGAAATACAGTAATCTCTTTGTTAGCACTGCCCTGTTTAGCGCTGTTTGCAGCTGTAATTTCATCATTGTTAATATTTATTCAGTGGGCTTCCTGAAGAATACATAAACATGATCAGCTGCTGTGAAAATTGTATTGTGCAGTGAATTTAAATTAATATATGAGAAAAGGCTTGTAAATAATGTTATTCATTTTAGGCCCCATTTATACGGCCGATTTTAGTGATCTGTTTCTGACTGTCTTCAAAATACTTTCCTCCATCTTCAAAGAAAGCAGTCATGGAGCCTAGATGAGAATACAGAACATTTCTTTATTTGTACACAGTTATGCATAAATGCCTCAGTTAAGCAATAAATTAAACAATTAATCTGCTTTTATATTTTTTTCTGATTACATCACTTCATGTAATACATCGCATCATCTGACTCTTAATATGCAGAACTTTATTACCTTCTCCAATCAACTAACACCACCAGTAACTTCTAACTCATATCGATTCTCCCATTATTCTGAACACCACTTTGTTAAGAGGGCTGTTTAACGGATTTTCCTATTGATCTTAGAACCACTTCATGAGGGGTGTATAGGTTTTTCCCTTCTGTTTATCTCCACTTTGTGGAGGGTGTCCATTACTCATTCAGGTCATTCTAACCTTGGTAAAATTGAATGGTAGATTTCTGTAAGACAGGGCAGAAACCTCTTGCACTTTCAGGTTTAAGTAGCATTTAGTTAACCCTTGAGTTACACTCAATCCTTTTCCTTGTGTTTATTAATTCATCCTGTTATCACTTCATATACCTGTATAGTCTTATAATAAATTGTAAAAGATGATTATATATTAACTAAATATTCCATATATTTCCCCTTTGGCACTTCTTAAAGTCCCACTATAACTTGACCTAGTTTTTTCTGCTTTAACTCTGTTTCTTATTGTATCAATGCCCACCCACCCATTTTCTAACCTGCTGAATCCGAACACAGGGGTCTGCTGGAGCCAATCCCAGCCAACATAGGGCACAAGGCAGGAACCAATCCTGGGCAGGGTGCCAACTCACCCAGGACACACACAAACACACCCACACACCAAGGCCAATTTAGAATCGCCACTCCACCTAACCTGCATGTCTTTGGATTGTGGGAGGAAACCCATGCAGACACAGGGAGAACATGCAAACTCCACGAGAGAAGACCGGAAGCGAACCGGGTCTCTAACTCTGAGGCAGCAGCGCTACCACTGCGCCACCGTGCCACCCTATTGTATCAATCATGGGTGTGATATTGGTATTAATTGCATTTATTCCTCTATAAATCTCATAATTGTATTCCATAGCTTCATACCTTGTGAGTATGATGATAAAACATTGTCTACAGCTATTTGATATATGTCATATTCTTTTCTGTGTTTAAAGTAACTTTTTAATTTGTTTTTCACCCAATAAACATTAGCTATGTTATTTCACAAAAATGTCCTATATTTTGTTTGTGATTATGTGTCTGTGACCTTTTAATAGTACTATTGGTGGCAACACAGACAGCACAAGTATTTACTTTAAAAGCTTATACAAACAACCATGCTCGCATACTCCTGCTCACATCCACAAAGTCGCCCAGTTGTGGTCTATACAAGGTTACCACCTTTAGTTTCTACTAAAGACAGGAAGCATACATGCAACAGTAAGTGTCAGTTCTCCCTTTGGAAGACGTCATCACTACTTATGGCTTGTAATAACTTGTAATAAATTATAAAAGATTGTTATATATTAACTAAAAATTCCATATAATCATATATCACATTAAAGAACAAAAGTGGCAATCAAACTGTAACCGGAACTCTCACACCACATTTGGAGATTTTCAGAAATGGATAGTTACCATATTTAATATAATTGTAAATGCAAATGCATTTTAATTTGCATACAACAATCAAGTAAATATAAGATACAGTGGGTGCACATACTGTATAGAAGGTGGTGCTAAATAGGTAATCCACAATTGGATGGTCAACACCAACAACTGTGCAGATAATGTAAATAGAGAATAGAAATAGAAAGTGAATCAAGTAGCACCTGCAAGCAATCATGATGATGAGCACAGTTCTCTCTTATGAGTCTGTCATATCTTTGGTATTAGACCAAACACTAAACTTATTTATGATAGTGTGGCTTTTGATCTCTTTTTACTTTTCATTCCAACAACAGGCTAGTGGCTACAGTGTGCTAAGCTGCACTAATAAATATGAGCAACCACTAAGCCTCATAAATCTTACACAGTAGGAATGCTACGCATGTGTTAGAGTCATCCCAACCAATCTCTATCTGGACAAGATGCAGACACTGGGGACACATTTTGATGACAGGTGTAAATGTATTCAAGCAAAATTATACCTGAAATCTGGATCTCCCTGGATCTACCTGGATCTTCATATTTCCTATAACTTAATTAGAGTTTGTGAAGGTGACAGACAGAAAACCACATTTAATTTATTCTATCAATAGACACTATAAGTACTGTGTTATGCCATATGTTTTAGCTAACACTCCTGCAGTATTTCATTTATTTGTTAATGACATATTTCTGGATTCAATAGGAATTTATGTATTGATTTATATTCTGATGATATTTTAATTTTTGTAAAGACATTAAAAGGCATAAAGTTCATGTAAAAGAAGTTTTAATACATTTAAGAGCTTAGTGACTCCTTATTAAACTTGAATAATGTGAATATTACATGGACAGAGTGATATTTCTGAGTATGAAATAACATGCAAGGTTCTTGCCATAGAGCAGATAAAAGTTTCAAATATACTTCAATGGAGAATGCCAGAAAACAAGAAGCAAACTGATCAAGTTTGTAAATTATTATTGGCATTTTATTAAAAATTCTTTTATCACCTCACTTACTAAGAAAATACATTAAAATGTTGAAAAGGCATTTGTTTACTAGTGCTCCTATTCTAAGACACGTCTAATATTGTGATAGGGCAATTTTGCTGCAATTTTGTGTGCGTAATAGTTGTCACTTTAATTAGGAGACCTTGTTTCCTGATCTAACAGTTGAAGAGAATGTAATTGTTTCTCTGGAGTTTCATGGTAGGGTCATTGAGTGGGCACATGCCTCTTCCATGTTTGGCCATTCAGGTATTTCTCAATAACAGATAATTCTCAAAATATATTTTTATTGAACAAACATGTATCTGAACACTAGAGATTATATAAGATCATGAGAGGTTTGTAACATAGTCAGATCATCCCAAAGTTTCCCTGTAGGCTTACTAAAACCTATTTCTATTGTTTTTGAAGATCTACCGTGAAAATATTAGCTCAGTTAGTGGTCCCTTTGGTGAAATGAACATGAAAGTATAAGCAGAGCAGGGGCTAGGGAGTTTCCATAGCACTGTACATCACTTAGGCAATCTTTCATGACCCACTCTCAACTTATTCATGACCCACTCATGCACCCAAAGGTGGTACCCTGTGATCCACTGGTTGAGAAACATTGCACTAACAGGTTTACTACTGTACCTGTGAAGGTGGACTAAAGTATACATATTTCATCCCATTCAAAAACTACTGTCTGCTAAATAATTATCAGAGATTTTCCTTAAACATACTCTGTGTTTGCATGGTTTTCCATTATTCATCTCTTGATTTTCAAGGAATTTCTGTGTATATTTGGGCTACATTGTCAAACTGATGCCTGGTTAATACCTAGAAGGTAACAAACAGGATGAGTCATGACAATTCTAATTACAAGTCTTAGAGTGATTTTTGGCCATAGTTGGGTGTGCTAAAAATGTTTTGACACATTCTGCATTACAAATCTCCCAGTTTCAGTTTTTATATGGTTGTAGCTTCAACTTCTATCCATAGTTTGTCTGTTTCCTAGTTTATCTATCCACTGTTTATCTGTACATCTGTCTTGCAATCAGATTGACAACTTGTATGATGGAACCTTTTGATGACAGGTGTCTCTGCTAAACAGTCCATGTAAATGTAAAAACACCTGTTTTAAAATTGGGCACAAGGTGTGGCTCGCTATGTGAGATATCTGCCTGATGGTACCCTCACATTGTATCGTTCTGAATATGCTTCAAAGGAGAATGGGACCTGAATCAAATAGTCTGACATTGCCAGCTAGTTTTAACATTAATTCCACCTTCAAAATTTTCAGGCTGAGATCTGTTCACTCTAATCCTTATTTGGTGGTACCACCAGTGGGAAGAACTGAATGCTCCAATAAAAATTAAGAAAATGAATGTCATTGAGGCTCCTTATTAAAAACACTTTTATTTGGTAACATGCTAGGCAATATTAAAGGGTTTGAAAGAAAGCAAATAGGTCTATTTTTAAGAAGTTCTTATTTCAGACATTGAAACTGCCTAGGTGGGCACATGTAGTAGCTGTTGGAAAGCAGTGGGAGGCCATTCACATGAACAAGATAGACCACACTCAGATAGAGGCTGGGCGCAGTTGTTCACAATGTTGGTGTGATACTATAGTAAAAAAAGAACTTGAAAATCAACTGTTTATTCACTTTGCCACCATTCGACTTGGGTTGTCATCAATAAATCCTTTATTTGGATCACCCTAAGATATTCATGTGGTCTACCTGAATTCTTTTGGGGTTTTTCTCACATGGTTTCAAGTTCTGCAAGTGGCTAAAGTGATTATTATTGTGCCTCAGTGTACCTTGTGATATTCTGGCTTGTACTGGTTCGTGCTTGTTACAGGTTTCACAATATTGATGATTCTGTATTCCACAAGCAGTTAAGGAAGAAGCATGCATGGAGCATAGCACTGTATGAAAAATCATGGTGTATATTGTGCTTTCATTTTATGCATTAAAATGTACTTGCCTAATCTTGTTTTTAAGATGCATATAAAATGGGAGGCCAAAATTCAATGAGTAGCATGCAGACGATGTTTAGAAACAAAGTGAAAGAATGCCAAAACATCATGTTCAAAGAAGCAATAGAAAAATGCTGGCTGAATTTGCTGAACTGAAGGTGAGAGACATTTCAGTTTTATTTTGTCTGAAAGATAAAATGGTGTAAAGCAGGGATACCTTCAAATCATACACATGCAGAAATAAATCTGGGTAAATAAATTCTGTAACCTGAAAATCTCAGTATATAATCTGAGATAATATGTATGAATAGAGTGAGGACATGCAAAGTCCTCAGAGAAGCGGTATCTGTCAACTAGATAGCCTAAGATGGTGATGCTTTTGGCTTGCCAATTGCATTAAAATAACAAAAACATGTATTTGCATGGCAAATTTTCATACAAGTGTGTAGCTCAAACAATTTTACAAATAGTAAGAAAACAGTATAATTACAAATACAAATAAAAGATAGAAATGAAAAATCTGTAACAGATGTGAATGTAAATTAAATTACAAAAATACAACAGAATGTTAGTAACTTGGTTTTATGGCAAGTCTGATTTGATAATATGTCCTATTATTAGATAATCAGGCAGGAGAGGGAAACAAAACTCCAGCTGGCATGAATGTTGAGCAAAAATCTCTGGTCTTCCAAGGTCAAAAGACCATCTAGCACCATCTGAGCATTCTGCGGTACTTAAATATGATGAAGTTATTCAATGTTATCTCTGCATGACAAAACATCTTGGAATATTCAATACTACAGGCATTATCACAGCAGTAGTATCTTTAACTTTTCAAAAGCAATCTTAATGTGTTCATAATGGGTGCTTGATAGCAGCAGTGATACATAAGAATTGAAGTATCTGTGAGCCAAAACAATAACTTGAATCATATTAATTAAAATAATTGAAAATGATATATATTGGTAAGTATGGTAATTTAGAACTTAAAATTATTAATAAGTATTATTTAATCTCTTGTAGAAATTTGTGATAACTACTATAGAAGGTAATATGGAAGTATCTATGAAACTGGCACTGAAACAGTTTCCAGACGGATTGATTCTACCAGGTAATAAATAATTTTCATTTATTAAAAATATGCTTAGCTATTTTGTACATATAACTGGAACATTGAATTGATGTATGAATGGGGAGAACATTCAAATTCCATATATGCACTGACCAAGCCAGGGTGTGTAGTCTGTACACTGTTTATCAGAAAATAAATACACATCTAATCCTGATTTGAAAAATACTTCAGACACATAAAGTTGTGCTTTACACTCGAGAAAGAATCAAATGATTATATCACCATAATCTTTAACTGGACAACAGCTAGACCTTAATGTTTCTTATTTATTAATCAATCCATTCATTCATTAGTTTTCTTTTGCAGAAATTTTCAAAATGTCTTCTGTATTCAGATAAACATACATAAACATGTTCCTGTTTATTAATATATTCTTCCCTCTACTTAGATTCAAGCAAGGAACTGGAAAAGATGAAGACACTTTGTAAGGAATTAAACCTTAATATTTTTAACTGAAACTTCAACTAATACATTTTATAGGAATTCCTGGTTTAATAATTGTGTCACTAGCATGTTGCTTTTATGTCAATTCATGAAGTAGATTTTGTTTTGAATACCCATATCTTCTTTAATATTACATAAGCATGATTCAAGCACTTGTTTAAAAATCAACTGTTCATCAATCTCAAAAGAACCTGACAAAAATGACACACACTTTTAGATTTTATTTTTAATCTTCCTTGTTGTTTTTGTCTACATGGATGACCATTTCTCAATTGTCTTTGTTTCTTAATTTCACTGAAATCTAATGTGATATTAGAGGATAAAACATTATTTTCTATGTAATAATATATAAACATGCAGGGTGTTTTAAGTGTTCAGAATCAATGTGGCTTATTTGCTAAAATGTATTCATTATTCATGTTCAATAGGTTATGAGCATTTTATGTCTAAGTCAAAACTAGACTTCACTTATTCTGTTCCTCTGTGTACCTTATTGTTTGTATAGCAGATTTATTTAGCCCATTTTTGTAAACTAAACTAGCTGTAGAATAAAAAGACATACTCTTATGAAACAATGAATAATAGTAACTGAAGAAAATGATGTAATAGTTCCTGGGCTTAAGGTTTATTTGCTTTTTGATTAAATATATCTTGTTTAATTCACTTTAATAGGCAGAGGAAGAGGTTGATATTTGGTATATTTCACCAAAAATAAAATTTACAAAACACTTTTACTTATTAATTTCTACCCTTAAGAATGAAATGAAAAGCAAACTATGTTCTTACTTTAGGCAGGAGGAATGAAAAATTAAACATTTAAAACATGTTTTCATCTGTTATTAAATAATATGTCTTTAGTGCGTGAGTTTCTGTATGTTTACCATGTATGTACTACACGCAACAGTGGGCAGTATAAAAGTAACAGATGAAAATCCTTTTTATTATGATTTTAGATTTAATGTATCAAACAAGTGTGCACTACCATACTTAATGATACTGATGGTCAAAATATATTATATTTCAATAGCTATAGACAAAATCTGCATATATCTGTATACACTTTTGTTCAAGTTCAAATGTATTGCTGTGTGCACATATTAAAATGAAATTTTATTTGCATATTTCGTCAGAACAGAAGACAATAATACAATACTAACAAAGATACATACACATAAAATTTATACTGTATAGATACAATTAAGTACAGTAAATGCAATACATATTTGCAAGCATTTGTGTATACATATGTGTATAATATGCAAAATGTTTTTTATGTTATACTACTTGTTATTATGTTTGGTTATTCAATAACTTTATGACCTGTGGATAGAAACTGTCCTTGAATCATCTAGTGTTGAATTAGCCCTTTGCTTGAAATTCATTTTCTTAACAATTGACCAGATCAATGCAAAAATTGATGAATCCTGGTGAACAAAACTGAATAAAACATATTATGCACAAACTACTTGTAGGCAGCAGTGCAGTTCAATTAATATTCAATGTGTAATTCTGGTCTGTGTAATTAATAAGCTTTGCACTCATATACATAAAATGCTCATGAAATATTTGGTGTTTATTTCTATGTATTATTATGATTATGTTACATTAACTGGTTTTTCTTTTATTACACATTTTTGCTTTTTCTTTTCATTATAATGCCTTATTAGTCTGTGAGAGTGTATTTCTTGGGCTCTACCAGGAGAAACACTAAGAAAGTTCCTTCTTTCTAAACATTTCTAGAGATAGGGCAAAGCCCCTAAATAGACACAGGTGGTTTATTTAACCAAACAATATCATCTTAAAATTATAAAAGATGTTTCCACATCCTGGTACTTGAGATCTTCAGAACTATTGAAAACCAGACATACTGGAGCATCCCACTGGGTAAACTACTCAATCCTGAAACATTTGAAATCTGGCCCTAAACTTTCAATCTCCTGAATTCTTTGCATGTTCTGCCAGCACGTGGAGAAGGTAAGGTAAGGAGAAGGAGAAGGTAACACCTGAAGCAAAGCAAGCACCTCAGCTAATAGAGAGTGAGGGGAAGAGAGAATGTGAGAGGCAGTCCTAATCAATGCAATACTCACCCTGCTACCTTTCTGATATTCATCTTGGGTCTCCCAGCAGAGCCTGATGTGTACTGTGTGCTGAATAATTCTTTAATGCAAGCCAATTATAAAATTATTATTTGTGTCATGACTGTTTTTGTCTGTTTCTATAGTTATTTTGTTGTTGTTGTGGCTTTAAAGCTGAAACTTTAAGTACCAGCTTTAAGTGGAACAAGCTTTCCACAGTGCATTTCCCAACATCGAAGCTGAGCAATTTTGGGCTAACATCCCTGTCGGGCATACATTTTTATTTGGTCACATATCAGACAAAATTAAGGCAACTGCTTGACAGTATTTTGCGGAATAAAATGTTTTAATTACATTTTACATTTGCATCATGTAGGGTTTTGACCTTATTCCAATGTGAGATATTTACTCTTAAGCTACCTATAGCAAATTGATTTAAGGAAAGATGTAGAACAAACAATCATGGCAGCACTAAATAATTTAAAATGAACCTTGCATGAAAAAATATGTTTTACATATCCCATTCTTGGAGATGGACCTGTATGTAAAATTTCCCTATGAACACAACGCAGCTATGTGACCCATGTAACAGTTAAAAAGTGACACATAAATACACTAACCAAAAAGGCAATAGATTGAGTTTAGCTGCCAGGTCAGTCAGGTGGTAGGCAAGTGTGGACAGATACAAATGTATTAAACTTGCTCTAGCAAATGGGGTCCCAGAACTCATTTGGGATTTTAAAATACACTACTGCTTATGTATAGCCTGTCAGACCTTTGTCCTAAGCGAGTTTATAGAACCAGACTTCTCAATCAAGAGTGGTCTCTCTGTCTTTCTCTCTCACTACAGAATTACCCTCCACTAGATGCTCCAAGTGGTTATAAAAATGCTCAAAAGTTCCTGTTTGATACAGTACTTAGAATTTGTACCTGTGGATAACAGGCTTTTTTCAAAGTGTCTTCCAGGTGTAGAGAAGAACACTTTTATTCTTGTTTGTGTATGCACCTAAGAACTAATCAATGTATTTGGCTTTTTTTAAACACTGTATTCTTTCAGTGAAAGAATACTTCCCACCTACACTGTTCCTTTACTGAAAGATGTCAATACTCATGTTAGGAGTAATAGAAACGCCTGAAACAGCATGATTGAGGGATCATGCCACCTGATCTTTCTGAAAGAAAAAAAAAAACTGAAATCCTCAGATGCTGTGGCACTACAGGGTGTGGTATGGTGCATCCTGTTTGCTTTAATTATCCTTGAGATGTGTCTAGAACTTCTTTCGGCTGCTCACGTTAGAGGTCGCCACAGCGGATCATCCTCTTCCATATCTTTCTGCCCTCTGCATCTTGTTCTGTTACACCTATCACCCACATGTCCTTTCTCACCACATCCATAAACCTTCTTAGGCCTTCCTCTTTTCCTCTTGACTGACAGCTCTATCCTTAGCATCCTTCTCCCAATATACTCAGCATCTCTCCTCTGCACATGTCCAAACCAACGCAATCTCGCCTCTGACTTTGGCTCCCAACCGCCCAACTTGAGCAGAACCTCTACTGTACTCATTTCTAATCCTATCCATCCTCATCACACCTATTGCAAATATTGGCATCTTTAACTCCACCACCAGCTCTGTCTCCTGCTTTCTGGTCAGTGCCACCGCCTCCAACACATATAACATAGCAGGTCTCACTACTGTCCTGTAGACCTTTCCTTTCACTCTTGCTGATATATGCCTGTCACAGATCACTCCTGACACCCTTCTCCACCCATTCCACCCTGCCTGCACTCTCTTTTTCTTCTCTTCCATAATCCCCGTTACTCTGTACTGTCGATCCCAGTGTTTTGTCTTGTTCTTACTGACCTTCATTCCTCTCCTCTCTAGAGCATATCTCCACCTCTCCAGGATCTCCTCAGCCTGCTCCCTATTCTCGCTACATATCACAATGTCATCAGCAAACATCATAGTCCATGGGGAATCCTGTCTAATCTCATCTGTCAACCAGTCCATCACCATTTCAAATAAGAAAGGGCTCAGAGCCGATTCCTAATGTAATCCCACCTCCACCTTGAATGCATCCATCGCCTCCTACCGCAGACCTCACCACTGTCACACTTCCTTAGTACATATCCTGTACAACTCTTACGTACTTCTCTGCCACTCTCAACTTCCTCATACAATACCACAGCTCCTCTCGAGGCACCCTGGCATATGCTTTCTCCAGGTCCACAAAGACGCAATGCAACTCCTTCTGGCCTTATCTATACGTCTCCATCAACACCCTCAGAGCAAACATTGCATCTGTGGTGCTCTTTCTTGCCATGAAACCTTCTGCTGCTCACTAATCATCACCTCACTTCTTAACCTAGCTTCCACTACTCTTTCCCATAATTTCATGCTGTGGCTCATCAATTTTATTCCCCTGTAGTTACTGCAGTCCTGCACACCCCCCTTATTCTTAAATATCAGCACCAGTACACTTCTTCTCCACTCCCAGGCATCCTCTCACTTTCCAAGGATCCATTAAACAATCTGGTTAAAACTCCAAAGCCATCTCTCCTAAACACTTCCATGCTTCCACAGTTATGTCATCTGGACCAATGGCTTTTCAATTTTTCATCCTCTTAATAGCTGTCCTTACTTCCACCATGCTAATCCATTGCTCTTCCTGATTCAATATCTCCACATCATTGAACCTCTTCTCTCTATCATTCCCTTCATTCATCAGCCATCTCAAAATACTCTTTCCATCTGCTCAACACACTCTCCTCACTTGTGAATATGTCTCCATCTTCATCCATTATTAACCTAACCTGCTGCACATCTTTCCCAGCTCGGTCCCTCTGTCTAACCAATCGGTACAGGTCCTTCTCTCCCTCCTTAGTGTCCAATCTCTTATATAACTCATCATACGCCTTTTCTTTAGTCTTTGCCACCTCTCTCTTCACCTTGTGCCTTATTTCCTTGAACTCTTGTCTACTTTCTGTATCTCTCTGACTATCTCACTTCTTCTTCGCCATCTTCTTCCTCTGTATACTCTCCTGTACTTCCCATTCTACCACCAGGTTTCCTTTTCCTCCTTCCTCTGTCCAGATGTCACACCAAGCACCCTTCTTGCTGTCACCCTTACTACATCTGCTGTAGTTTCCCAGCTGTCTGGTAACTCTTCACTACCATGCAGTGCCTGTCTCACCTCCTCCCTAAACTCAACCTTGTCTTCCTTGTTCAACTTCCACCATTTGATCCTTGGCTCTGCCCTCACTCTCTTCCTCTTCTTGATCTCCAACATCATCCTAAAGACCACCATCCTATGCTGCTTAACTACACTTTCCCCTGCTACCACTTTGCAGTCTTCGATCTCCTTCAGACCAACTCTTCTGCATAGGATGTAATCTACCTGTGAGCATCTTACTCCACTACTAGAACTAGAATTTCCTCCACTCTAGAACTTGAAATTGATACCACCTATGAAAAACTGAATTGATTTAACATTGTTTAGAAAGGCACAAACCCACCTATATAAGGTATCCAAATTCACATTGCATGTCAAGATCGAAAACCAAGCCAGAAAGCCCAAGGATCTCTTTAGACTTCTGCAATCTAATTGTGATGAGGCACAGATCAGGCCAACTCTAAACCTTTGAGTATTCCCAAGAGCACAGTGACCTCAATAATTGTAAAATGGAATAGGTTTGGAACAACTAAGACTCTTTCTAGAGTTTATCATTTGACAATCTGAGTAAACAGATAAGAAGTGACCTGGTCAGAGAGGTAACCAAGAAACCAATGGTCAGTCTAGGAGAGCTTCAGAAGTCCTCTGCTGAAATGGGAAAAACTCTCAGCAGCACTACATAAATCAGGTTTTTATGGTAGACAGAAGCCATTCTTGAGTAAAAGGCATATGACAGATCAATTGGAGTTTGCCAAACACATTTAAACATTCCCTGGTTTGATTAGGCTAAAACTTAACACTTTGGGCAGAACCTCAAGCACTGCTCATCACCTACCTACTATCCCAGAGTGAAGCATGGTGGTGGCGCTATTAGGGTGCTTCTCAGTGATAAAAACAGGGAGAATGGTCAGAATTGAGGGATGGATGAATGCAATCAAATACAGAGAGATGCTTGAAGAAAATCTGCCCCAGAATACAACGCAACCTCAGACTGGGGTGACCGTTCATATATCAGCACGACAATGAGCTGAAGCATACAGCCAAGACATGCTTGAAAAACTTCAGGACAAGTTTCTGACTGCAAAACTGAGACTTAACCCCCATAGAACATCTGTGGAGAGACCTTAATATAGCAGGTTACTGAAGCTTACCATCCAGTCTAACATAGCTGTAGAGGATCTGCCAGGACTAATAGGATAACCTGCCCAAATCCAGGTGTGCAAAGCTTATAGAGCCTTATCCAAGATGTCTCTAAGCTGTAATTTCTGTCAAAGGCGCTTCTAAAAAGTACTGAATTAAGGGTCTGAATACTTAAAGGAATGAGAAATTTTAGGTTTGGATTTTTAATAATTTTGCAAACCTTTATGAAAACATGTTTTCACTTTGTCATGTGTTATTGAGTGTACACTACCAGTCAAAAGTACATGTCTGGTGTGCCTTTGACAACTCCCCTCACCAGGACACACTGTAGGATCTGCATGAGATGCAGAACTCAAACCATCTGAGAGCAGTCCCAGTGATGCCAAGGTCAGAGAGGGTTTCAAAAAGGATGTCGTGTTTGACCATGTTAAAGGCAGAAAGGAGATCTAGTAGAATCAGGACTGATGACAGGTTGGTAACTCTAGCATGGAGTTGCTGGTCAACCACAGTCAGTAGAGTCATCTCAGTCGAGTGGTTCCTCTTGAAACCAGACTGGTTGGTATTAAGCAACTGATCTGGAAAAAGGAAGGAAGAGATCTGGTTACAAACAGCAAGTTGAAGTGTTTCAGAAAGGAAGGAAATGAGAAAGACAGGCCTGTAGTTGTTAACTTGGGATGGATCAAGTGTTGGTGGGGTTATCAGTGTGTGTTTGAAAATGTTAGGAATGTTCCTGAGCTGAGTGAGGTGTTAATGATGTGTGTAATTGCAGGAATGAGTGAGGGGAGATAGCCTGAAGGAGATGTGAGGGAATAGGATCGAGAAAACAGGTAGTGGGGTGATTGTAGAGGAGGTTGGAAACATCAGTGGCAGACAGTGGAGAGAATGTGGAGAGAAGGGTGAGAACTGACTAATGCTGACAGCCACCCTGTCCTGGAAAAATGTGGCAACGTCATCAGCTGACAAGGAGACTGGGAGGAGGTGGATTAGGGTTAAGAAGGGAAGTGAAAGCAGAGAACAGAGTGCACGTGTCAGTAGTGCTGTTATTTCTAGTCTGGTAGAACCTCACCTTAGCATTGATGGTGACAGAAGAAAAGGATACAAGAAGGAACTGATACTTAGCCAGATCTGTCTGAGCTTTGGAGTACTTCTGAAAGCCAGGGACAGGAAGAATCTTTTGTGTGCAGGCCTGGAAGAAAAAGAACAAATGAACAGGACATATGAAACTCTTTTTTAAATTAAGATTATTACGTAAGTGAGCTTATTTGACAGTTCATGTATGGTTGATTACTGGTTTGCTTCTTACACTGCTGGAAGGATGTCAGTCCATCTGTGATCCACAATTGTATTTAAAAGGTTCAGTAATGGATAGACAGCTGGATTAGCATTTCTGTTTATCCTCTATTAATACTACCTATCCTATTATGTCCATTGGTGCTTATAATTGTCATACTTCTTAGTTACCTGTATTTCTTACCAATGATTTCACAGCCTCTTTATTTGTTTAAACTCCTCTCTTCACTCACTTCTGCTCATTTTCAGATCTATATTCTCCACAGCATAATTGAGATCTATATTTGCGAGCCCATGTACAATATAAGATTTAAACATTTATTTGAGGGTTTATTTAATTATTCTAGTCCACAAGGCTGCAAGATGCCCATAACAACACTATAGAAATACTATACTATATTTGTTCAGGGGCACAGAAAATCTCAGCCTCTTAAGGATGTGACAAAACTAAAGCCATTGATGAAAAGGCTTATATCAGTATAGTATAGAAGATTCAGACAAAAGACAAAAAATGATATGGTTCTATATTATTATAATACTAAAAGATGCATGATAGGAAGAGAAATTGGTAAAGGACAGTGAAGTTGAGGAGGAAAGCCTGCTGTATTCTGAAGAGATCAGGGACTTAAGAGACGATTCTCTCTTAGCAGGACAATGGCACATGTCATGTAATCAAAGTTAAACTGAAGATGCTTAAATAAAGGAGTCATAGGAAGGCCCGTCAAGATATAAACATCAGCCCAACTGAAAATATATAGTTTATGACATATAAACTTATAAAATGTGAGAAATTATGCAAACAAAATGGACAGGACACTACCTGCAAAAGATACTTCTGTCCAATTATTTACTAAAAGTTCTTTAGATATATACTATATGCTTTAAGTTTTAAAAAATAAAGTAAACTTTGAAGAATTGTTTTAAATTTTTAATGATAGTTGCTTTTTGGTAATAAAAATAACCCTGAATTGTTTAGGATCATGTATTCTTGTTCATCACATTGCATGCTCCAAATCTTAACTTGCTGTTTATTTAGTCAATCAATCATTTATCTCTATTCAGTGTTCTAGTGTGGATTAATTTATTTCTCTTGTGACAAAAAGCAGAAAATAGGCAGAAAAAAGGTTTGGGATGTCCAACACATATACTGTAAAAATGGCCAAAAATTAAAAAACACGGTTTACAGAGCAAGTTCAAAATGGAACTGACTAAGGCAAATTACTGGGCTTAAATATGAAGGAAGAAAGGAAGAGGTGGAGTTAAGATAGCCAAAACAGGAACTGATGTGATGGTAGAGTGAATTCTGGGAATGGGAAATGATGTCATCAGTATTGGCCGGAAGTGACATCATAAGTGAGTGAATTCGTGATATGTCATCAACAGGCCAGGGCCTCATGTATAAACAGTGTGTACGCACAGAAATGTTGCATAAGAACGCTTCCATGTTCAAATTGTGATGTATAAAACCTAATCTTGACGTAAAGCCACACACATTTCCATGGTACCTCATACCCAGTCGCATAAGTTCTCCGCTTGGTTTTGCAGACTGGCGGCACTCAGCGTCAAAGCAGTGCTACTGTTCCTGTGTGGTTATCCTTTCTTTCCTGATGCGGCTTTATAAATACATTGAAATTAACCGCATATTGTTTATTAGTTTAATGCATCTGATTGTAATTAACCAGTAACAATATAATGGTCCACGGAATGGTCAAACTATTCTAAATACCATAGCTGCTTTAGCGTTGTTACTCTCACTGCACTTTCTTTTTCTTCTTTAAGCTGCTCCCGCTAGGGTTGCCACAGCGGATCAACTTTTTCCATATTACTCTCACTGCACCACTGGAGAAGCTGATCGAAAGAGAATTATCGGTATACAGCATCAAGCACATGCTGCCTCAGCCATGCTTCCTATTTGAACTGCTTCTCATATGACAAACGCTTCAAACCTTTCCTGTATGGACCTCGCGGTTCAGAAACAGTTTCATCCCAAGAACTCTAAACGCACTCAATCAGTCTATCAACTGCTCTTTGTAGAAATGTTAGTACTTATTAGTCCAGTTACCTCACTGTAAACTTGCAGTATAGTTATAATATTGCACAACCTGAGCATTTTTTAAAAAGAGTGTATCTACATATGATGACAACCATCATTTTAAGATGAAATGCAGCAAAATATGTTTATTATACAGATAAAACTTTAACTTAATTTAAATAATCTATATTGTTAATAATTAAAGGACACGTGTTGCTACGCTTAGCAAGGATCTGGCGCTCCGCTCACGATTGTTCCTGCCTCGAACTGTATGCTTCAATGGGACTGGCGGGAAGGATAGAATAATTAAACATGTGCTACGAAGATATTTCAATGTTACTTAAAGATTTTGAAGACTCTGCGTTATAAGCTTACAGATGGTTTAATGTCCATTACAGAGCTGATTGTGTGGCGATCGGTTACTTTGAGAAAGAAAAGGAAGGACAGGAATGGGAGGTTAGTACGTTTGAAAGAGACAGTTCTGCAGGGCGGCCTTAGGCATGTGCAAACTGTACACCTGCACAGGGCCGCCAAATCCCAGGGCCGCCACAACAATTTATATGGAATATAAAACAGAAAGAGAAAATAACGACACAGCTAAAAACACAGCGGCAAATTTCTGCAAAAGTTAAATGCTTGTGTCATGAGCACGAGACGGCTATGCAGTGTCCACAATGGACGTGGCCATCCGTTGTGCATAAGATACCCTATTGACATTGGCGAGCGAAGGAGCCACCGATTCTTCCTCTGCCCAGGGCCGCCATGAGCCTAGAGCCGCCCCTGAATAATGCTGCAATAAATTATTTCATCGAAAGTCACGCACAATCACTGGGCCACCGTGGAACCCATGTTTAGTAACGTGCTTTAACTCCTATCATCATGAAAATGATATCACGTATACATCTCAGTATTTTAGTTATGCAGAGAGCTGTAATATCACAAATGTAATGAATTCTGTGTCCTGTCGGAGGAAGAGAGCCAGTTTAAGAAGCACGTAGTGATTCACACACATAGAGCACATAGAAGAACACATACAAAACAAAGCATTTAACGTGCTACTTTAATTACGACGTGATTTGAGAAACTGGTTAATTAAATGATTTTAAGATGAAGTTTATGATTTTCTACTTTAATTACAAAATAAACTAGTGATTAAAGTGGAAATTTCGAGATTGAAGTTGACATTTCATGCTTTTTCCACTGTGTGCCTCTTTTTTCTCTATACCCTAATAAGCTTTCATATGACACTCAGATGGTGGGCTACGACTCGTCTTTTCATGGTGACTTTGATATCTGACAACTTCTTTTTATTTCAGGCACTGTGCGTCTTTGTGAACTTGAGCTTTGAGTTTCTCCGACACGCTATGTCAGTCGATCAACTTCCTTTTGTTGTTTATACCACTGTTTAAACCAACAAATAGTACGTTTTTCCTTACCTCCACTTGGTATTCGCTGAAATTCTTCCATTTTCCTCTTGCTTTTCCCATTATCTTTTCATAGAACACTGAATTTAAGGGCTATTTATATTGATTTGCATATTCAAAGAGGCATAATTCTGGGAGGAGTTGGGGCTGGACAGCAGGCACATGCTTTATGTAGTGGAAGGACGTGGAAGTTGGTGAACACACAGATTTATGCATCTGGATTTTTCTGTGCGTAAGCACATTTCGCTTTTGTGCTTATGTCATGTTATAGTGTGAGTTCTATGCACATCGTTATGCATGAGGCCCCAGTTCTTTGATTGAACTGCCGAGAAAAAAGAGGTGAAAGGATTAAGTGAGAGCTCCAACCCCCGGTCTGGCTAAAATATATCCAAATTTAAACCTCCAGACTGTCCCCCATGTGCATATGTGTGACACTCTATATACAAAACATGATCTATATATATATTATATATTGGAGAAAATTGAAAATACATTTTTACAGTAATTAGACAATGACATTTGTTTTTAATTTTTTGATGTTTTCTAGAAAAATGCATATGACACATAACAGGATTTTGTTACACTACCTGTAGCTGTGACAACTGAACAATTCTTTAGACAGTTCTACATGTGCATAGTAAATTGGTAAATGAAACATGGATCAGACAATTGGTTTTGTTCAACAGATCTGCTGACTTAGAATTTTGTATTATGGCCCTCAATATGCTCAACTTCTGAAAGTTTTTCTTGCAACAGAAGTTTTGTTACTTTTTGTTCTATTACAATTGGCCTTTATTATGTTACTAGCCAAGGTGCCTGTTGAAGACAGGTAATTGAATAATTTAAAAATATTTGCCATCTCTTGCCTTATGTGTTCCTTCACTGTCTTTCCTCTGTATTTGTGTTTGTGAACATATCTTTCCCGTGGGTTCCAGTAAAGCCTGCTTCTCAGACTCTTAATTATTTAGGGGGCAGCTTTCCTGTCTAGTTTTATACTTGCTACCTTTAATGTTCTCAAAATGCCTCATACTTTATTTCTCCTTGTATATCTCACACTTGCACTTCATCTTTTGTCATATCACCAAAACCAAACTGAGGAATCACACCAAAGCCAAACTAAACAGTCAGATTTCTTAGAGGAACTGTACACACAGACCTTAGTGTATTAGTATATTGTGACACATAGACATACTCAACGTATTAAAAATACAATTTCCTTTTAAGACCGGTAGAGTTGTACGTTCAAATAATGCAATCACTACAAAATGGCAATACTCAACTTCAGCACACTTTAGTCCCAATACCTGAACTCATACACCAGGCAGTATGGGTTAATGGGATAGGCAAACTCCAGCCTCTCCTTTATCCTTTAATAAAACACTCCCATTACCAAAATATATAACCCAACATTAAACACAAGAACTATTTTAAAATACAGCATCAATTAAATCATAAATAACTGTTTAATTTTAGCTGCAGTGTCGCAGATCCTCCTGGGAAGTCAGTGCCATCCGTCACTACATCGCCCCCACCCAAGGGGGTTCAGTCATTCTTGTCACCTCTGCAGCCCACAATAAAATCCTGATTGTAGTGTGGAGGACGTCTTAGGCACTGGGGTTTACGGGAAGGTTCTGCAGGTGGGACTGTTGCTCTGGTGTTGCCAAGCGGATTGGTAGAATTCGAGGATTTCTGGTGCCTTTCTGGGTTTGAAAGGTGCCAGCTGATTCTGATGGAGCACCATTAGTTTGTTCCTTTTGGGCATCCTGACCCTATACACTACTTCAGAGAGTCTCTCCAGGGCGTACCTGGTTCTTCCCAGTGGCTGGCAAGTTTTGGGCACAATCCTTTTGCAACAGGGTTAAACATCCACACCTGGGGCCTCATGTATAACGCGCGCGTAGAACTCGCACTATAACATGGCGTAAGCACAAAAGCGAAATGTGCTTCCGCACAGAAAATCCAGATGCAGGAATCTGTGCGTAATCCAACTTCCACGTTCTTCTGCTTCATAAATCCTGATCAGCGCGAAAAGTAACGCGTGCACGCGCTTCATGTAACGCCCAACTCCTCCCAGAATTACGCCTCTATGAATATGCAAATCAATATAAATCGCCCTTAAGCTCAGCCTTCTGTGAAAAGGCAATGGGAAAAGCACGGGGAAAATATAAGAATTTCAGCGAACACCAAGTGGAGGCAAAGGAAAAACATAATATTTGTTCAAATAAACCGTGGTATAATCAACAAAAAGAAGTTGATCGAGTGACATAGCGTGTTGGAGAAACTTGAAAGCTCAAGTTCACAACATCGCAGTGCTGGAAATAAAAAGAAGTCACATGTCAAAGTTGCCGTGAAAAGGCGAGTTGTAGCCCACTGTCTGAGTGTCATATGAAAGCTTATTAGGGTACAGAGAAAAAAGGCACACAGTGGGGAAAAAGCACGAAATGTCCACTTCAATCTCGACATTTCCACTTTAATCACGTAGTTTATTTTGTCATTAAAGTAGAACATCATAAACTTCATCTTAAAATCGTTTAATTAACCAGTTTCTCAAATCACATCGTAGTTAAAGTAGCACGTTAAATGCTTTGTTTTGTATTTGATCTTCTATGTGCTCTATGTGTGTGAATCACTACTTGCTTCTTAAACCGGCTCTCTTCCTCCAACTGGACACAGAATCCATTACATTCGTGATATTACAGCTCTCTGTATAACTAAAATACTGAGATGTACACGTGATATCATTTTTATGATGATAGTAATTAAAGCACGTTATTAAACATGAGTTTCACGGCGCAGTGATTGTGTGCACCTTTGATGAAATCATTTATTGCAGCAGTACTCGGGCGGCTCTAGGCTTGTGGTGGCACTGGGCAGAGGAAGAATCGGTGGCTCCTTCGCCTTGTCCAATGTCAGTAAGGTAGCTTATGCACGGTGGATGGCCACGTCCATTGCAGACACTGCATAGCCGCCTCGTGCCCATGACACAAGCATTTAACTTTTGCTGAAATTTGTCGCTGTGTTTTTAGCTGTGTTGTTATTTTCTCTTTCTGTTTTATATTCAATATATATTGGCGTAGCCGCCACTGCAGTCCTTGCTTTTCTGTCCCCAAATACCCAATCACCACACAATCAGCTCTGTAATAGAAGTTAAGCCATCTGTAAGCTTAGAGCCAGTTCTTCAAAACGCGTTTAGGAACATTGAAATATCTTCGTAGTACATGTTTAATTATTCTATCCTTCACGACACTCCCAGTGAAGAATATAGATTATTTAAATGAAGTTAAAGTTTTATCTATGTAATATAATAAACATATTTTGCTGCATTTCACCTTAAAATATCGTCATCATATGTAAATACGCTTTATAAAGTGGCTCAGGTTGTGCGATATTATAACTGTAGTGCAAGTTTACAGTGGGGTGATTGTACTTATAAGTACAAACAGTTCTACAAGGTGCAATTGATTAAGTGCATTTAAAGTTCTTGGGATGAAACTGTTTCTGAACCGCGAGGTCCGTACAGGAAAGGTTTTGAAACGCTTTTCCGTGGCTGAGGCAGCGTGTGCTTGAAGCTGTATACCGATAATTCTCTTTCCGATCAGCTGCTGCTGTGAGTCACACTCAGATACAGTGATATAAATACTCCGAGTGGTGCAGTGAGAGTAATATGGAAGAAGATGATCCGCTGTGGCAACTCCTAACGGGAGGAGCTGAAAGAAGAAGATGAAGAAGAAGAAGAAGGTGCAGTGAGAGTAACAACGCTAAAGCAGTTATGGTATTTGGAATACTATGGCTATTCCTGGACCATTATATTGTTACAAGTTACACTAATAAACAATATGCGGTTAGTTTCAGTGTATTTATAAAGCCGCGTCAGGAAAATAAGGTGCGTCAGGAACAGTAGCACTGCTTTGATGCTGGGTGCCGCCAGTCTGCAAAACCGAGCGGAGAACTTGCGTGCGACAAAGTATGAGGTACCGTGGAAAAGTGCGTGAGTTTAACGCCAAATGTAGGTTTTATACATCGCGATTTGAAGCGTGGAAAAGTTCTTATGCAACATTTCTGTGCATACGCACCGTTTATACATGAGGCCCCTGGTCTACAGGAGCAAAATGTTGCCCCAGACATCGGTGGTCATAAGCGCTTTTCTGGTGGGACCCGGCTTGAGTCTGGTGGCTCCTAGCAAATTTGTGGGCTGTCTCCAACTGGTCCTGGAGCCAGCACAGATACTCCAGACCAGGTGCACCAGGAATCTCTTCTTCAGGCAGGCCGCCCACTAAGACGAGGTCAACTGGAGTACGGAGCTCACAACCAAACATCAGGGCTGCTGGGTGCATCTGGTTGACTCGTGAAAGGTCAAGCGGTAAGCCCATAAACGAGTGGTAGACGTTGGTCCCAGTCCCATTGGTGGGTAGATGTGAGCATAGCAAGCTGAGTGGTTAAAGTTTGGTGGAAACAATCCACCAACCTATCACTTTGGGAATGTAGGGGAGTAGTTCTGGTCTTGTGCACCCCCATTAGCTAGCAGACCTCTTTGAATAGTTGAGCTTCAAAATTTCTCCCCTGATAACTATGGAGTTCTTCCGTACCCCAAAACCAGCAAAACATTTCGGCTACCAGCTTTTCAGCTGTTGTGGTGGCTCTCCGCCATTTGGTGAAGTAGCCCATGGTGACAAGCACATAGCTATTTCCATCCACAATGCATGGGAAAAGGCCAAGGATATTTACATCTACTCTTTCCATTGGTGCCCTACCTGGTATTGTTGCAAAGAGGCGTGGAACCGATCTGTAGGCCCCTTGTAGGTAGTGCAGATGGTGCAAGTCCCCACATACAGCTCAATGTCCTTCTGGCAACCAATTCAGTAAAACTTTCCACGTAGCTGCTGCAGAGTCTTAGCCACTCCGAAATGTGCTGCACCCACCAGGCCATGGAATGCCTGGAGAGCAGTCTTTGGAGTGCTGGAGAACCACGGGCTGCTAGAGCCTTGCTCCCCGGGAAGGCTCCATCCATTTGCGATATAAGATGTTGTGGAGTGCAAGGCTGTTAAGCTGAGAGTTGTAGGCCTTTGCTGTGGTACTCATCTGTGACAGTTCTCCGTGATCTGGGGTACTTCCAGACTCAACCCACTGTCAAATCTTTGAAAGCACTGGATCTGCAGCTTGTGCTCTGCCTACTTCAGCTGGGTCCAGTGTTACCAGTGTGGCTCCTTCATCAAGTTGGTGACAAGATGCAGTCAAAAGTGGTTCATCTCCTTCCAGCCGTGAGCAGTGGTTGCATTCAGTTGCCACACAAGAGCGGCTAGACAGTTATCGGCATTGGCATGGTGACTTGCGCTCTGTGCTGTGCTTGAAAATCAAACCCTTGGATCTTCTCAAGCCACCTAGCCATTTAGCCCTCAGGTTCCTTGAAACTTAGTAGCCAGGTTAGAGAAGCATTGTCAATACGTAACAGTAACCTTGTGCCATACAAATAAGCCAGAATTTTTTAAGGCATTGATGACCGCCAGAAGCTCCTTCTGGTGACACAATAGTTGTGTTCAGGTGCAGACAATGCTCAGCTGTATTACGCTACAACCAGCTTACCCTCAGGTCCGCCTGTGATAACACTACACCGATTCCAACATTACTGGCATCCGTGTCCACAATGAAGGGTTTCTTGAGATTTGGATAGGCCAGGACTGGAGCTTCTTCAGTGCCTCAAAATCAACGTTGCACTCATCATCCCACTGGAAGGGCTGGTTCTTATGGGTCAAACATTGCAGGGTGCTTCAATGGTAGCACAGCCTCGAACAAAATGGCGGTAGTATGACACAATTCCCAGGAAGCTTTTCACATCATTGATGTTACAGGGAACTGGCCAGTCTCGAACAGCAGAGACGGCAGGATCAGTGGCTACTCCATCGGGCCCTAAAATATGGCCAAGGAACTGAACCTTCTGTTGGAGCAACTGACACTTTTAGGGTGCAGATGCAAGCCAGCTTTTCAAATGGCCAAGAATACCTCTCTCAGATTCCAGATGGCTCCCTCAAATGTTGATGAGTGGACAAGAAGATCATCCAGGTAGACAATACACTTGGTTGAGGGAATGCTAGCAGGAACTTTCTGCATTAGGCACTCAAAAGTGGAGGCGGCATTGCACAAGCCAAATGGAATTACTTTGAATTGCCACAGACCATCCCCAAGGAGAAGGCCAGTACCCACTTCTCATGTCCAATGAGCAGAACTATTGGGAACCGGCATTGTGATTAAGTGCATCGTCATTGTGTGGAAATGGGTAGGTGTCCTTCCTGGTCACATTATTAAGCTGCCTGTAGTCCACACAGAAGCACCAACTGACAACTTTTTTCCGGGCTAATACAACTGGTGCTGCCCATGGACTGTCAGATGGTCAATGATGCCAGCCTCCACCATTTCTTGTAGTTTCCGGGCTTCTGCTTCACATCTGGAAGAAGGCAGGCAATGTGGGCTGGCTTGATTGGTGCCACATCACTTGTGTCAATCATGTGCTGTACCAAGTTGGTGTGACCACAGTCTTTGTCCCCTGCAGAGAAGGTGTCACCGAATTCCTGGAGGAGCTCATCAACTAGTAGCTGTTGACAAATCTCCAGCCCAGCTTTACTGAGACTACAGAGTTCTTTAATGGTGGGGTGGAGGCCAGGACAGGTGCTGTTTCCCAATAACACGGTGGCCTGTAGCTGGCAGGTACCTTCCGGTGTTGGCTTTGACTGCTCAGTTGGCAGCACTACAGCTGGCTGCAGTCGACTGGCATCTGAAGCTGATGGTGGGGATTGGCAGGCTGGCAATGTGCTCAATGTCTGCCGTTGATGATCCGGTTGTGGCTGGTGCCCCAAGCCATCACTGATGAGTGGCAGGCTGCAGGCGTTTCATCTGTATGGTGGCTGTGAACAGTGCCAGGGGCAGTTGGTGGTGACTACAGAGTTAAGCGGGTTTTGTCAACTTGCTGTATTCCATGCCACAGCTGGGTATAATGCCCTGTTAGAATCAACTCTTCTTTACAGACATTGAAGATAGAGTCCTAGTGCATCTCTGAGGTGCCCCACTTCCTGTATAGTGAGGGGACTAACTGATGGAGCTGGGGTTCCCCTTATTACGCCTTCTGTTGTAAGTTTCCCAACATTACAGCACTTGCTTCTGTGGTATTCCTGCAGTCACAGTGCTTACGCGTCTTCTTGCGCAGAAACGCCATCTTGTAGTCTTTTCATATTGGGCACTGCTGTTTGAACAAATGCTTCTGGTGTGTACAGCCCTTCCTCGACTGCACACTCCTCACACTGCAATGTAACATCAACTTGACGTGGCTCTCTAGCGCCGTTCTTAGAATGTCCTCCACACGCTCAGCTTCAGAGACAGAATGAGATAGTGATGGGCCGCTCTATACCGAGGTTTCAACACTGTTTCAGGCTTTCAAAGCGCTGCTTTGAGGTTTGTTTCAAATCGCCCGTCACACAATTTTGAGGCACGCTAGCGTAATGACATCATTGATATCTGCACAGTCAGCAGCCGATTTGGTCAGTCACTCATCTGCTAAACTTCTTTGGCTCAAAGCGTAAAGCAGTTGTCCCTGCTGCATCGATAAGGTGTATTCTAATTGGGGCTCAGCGTGGTCCTTGTCTAAAGTTAAAATAAGGACTTTGTTAAAAACAGTTATGTAGTACTTGTATGTAAGTTAACAAATATATTTTGGAGACATTATGAAAGATTTACATGGGCACCTCACTCCTTGGTCTGGAATGTAATAAATTGATGAGCATATTTTGCGTAAGGCAGCACGTATTATAACAACCCAGAATCTATTCTACCCCATGTCGATCATATCAGAGAGGCTAAGAAACGCTTCACTAAATCCGATGTGGTCTTTACACCAGTATATGCGCAAGACACTCCTCATTAAGCGTTTTTACTTCAGTGATTCCCAGATCTGTAGCTGATTTGTATTATTGATTTCCAAAAAGCAATGTGAGTAAAAGCGTGTGCTGCACAACTAATGACAACTGTCTTTAAAACAGAATCAACGCCATCAACAGCATCTTCTGCAATTTAGGGAAAGCCTGGGATTTCTGAGTTAATGAGACAAAATGTTGAAAAGAAACTTTGTGAACTCATCCTGAGGTTGGCATAAAGATCACTCAAGTACTGATAAGAATGAACAGCTGGATAAGCACATCTGAAGCTAAACTTTCAAAAAAGCACCCGACTTTGTCAACAACATCCTTTCCTTATGAATGCATCTTATCAGAGGCTGTGGTGGGGGTTAAATAAGTAGTCTTCTGAAGTGCAGCACAACAGAGTAAATCATTGATGTAAATAGAATTATTGAAAGACTAAGATTTTGTCCTTTCTGTATTCTTAAACCATCTTCCAGTTACACAATCCCCACAGCCACTGACACGTTTAACGTTCCATGCTTCTTACCTGTCTTGTTACCCAAAGCATCAACACTCAGTTTCATTCAAGGCTTTACCGTCCTTCCTTTCATACACATGAAATAAGACACACATTTCCTCTTCATACGTGTTCAATAATAATATTAATAATAGTAAACTGGCAGGAATGAGAAAAAGCACAAGATGGGAATATCCATGAGAAAAGCCTGGGCATCAGGGTGAGGAGGGTGTCTTGTCTCCCAACACGTGAGCTTGTCTGCCGATATCAGTTCCACTGGCACGCATTACACTGGGGACAAATGCAATGGAGAATACCGACAATGTACACCTTCAGAAGTGGAATAAATCGACTGTATACTGAAGCATTCCATTGCCAAACGTAAAAATACAAAGTAGAACATTTCAGATAAACGATGAGTTTTGTTAATTATAAACAATGGAACATAACTAGTTGTTACTTTTTTATTTATTCTCATCAAACGTTACATATCTACATGGCAAAACAACATGAGTAATATGTTTATAATAATTCTCATTAAAATACACTATCAAAATATATTAATGAGCAAACTGAGACACATTGACCATTAGGAAATATAAAAAGCATGTGCGCTGTCATTACGTCAGAATGCATTGTTAATGTCATGCACTCTCTACTGACGTGATATCACAAAAAAAAGAAACAGCATAGTCCATGCAAACTCATATCTTCCTTGATTTTTGACCTTATGATTAATTGTCTATATCAAATAAATAAAGTCATTTTAAGAAGATGACAAGTCTGCTATAGTCAGTTCAATTAACGCTCCTTTTAAAAGTTTACATATACAGAATATAAAACATAATCTCAATTAATGCAGGACTCGTGAGTAGCAACAAATAATATGTGACTCTGAAGAATTATAATTCATAATAACAGAAAGAAGTAAAAACTACGACATCCTAAAACAGACACCATAAACGTAGGCATTTCAATAAATAATTTACGAGGCTTGTGTGTGCATTTCAATATCGATTTAAGAACTAAGTAGGTCACCTGTTGTAGCTCAAGCAGCACTTAACAGTAAATAATCTAAAAACTCAATATAAGTAAATGAAACGAAGAGGCCGCACTGCTAAAATAAAGGTTCACACTGTCATTCTGTATGTTTAAAAGACGCTGATTGGTTGAAACTATTTATAGCGAATTGTCCCAAGTTAGAACTGCCGTACAGCGATCAGAAATAAAAAGACAAATTTAAGCATGCTGGACAGTAGTTTGTTTTTCTACAATACAAATTCAGTACGACATCAGCGTCTCCAAACACACAAATATGAAGCTTAATACATTCTACAGTAAAATTCTTTACATACACAATATAATTAGGGATGTCTGTCCCCTGGCCAACTACGGCAGCCCAACCTTCGCTCGCTATTTGTCCACGGTGGGATTTGTTTTTAGAGGAATTGAAAAACTTTTCACAAGAGGAGGATCAATGATGCAAACCTCTGGTGTTTTGCTGAGATACAGTGGCAATACCATTGAGCCACCTAATCAGGGTAATTAACGAGCTCCGCACTACTGAACTTACCACAGCGGATGTAGACAATATGTGTTGTTTGACATATGCACGTTAAATTGGTTTAATTGACACGAGAGTATCATTGTTGTATTCTACTAATGAAGACCAAAAATTATATTTATAGATGTATACTATATGATGTACGGTTTTGAAGAAAATTAAGCATTGCATAAAAAGGTTGCACAATTTACCTAATCTATACTAATAAAAGGCAAAGCCCTCACTCACTCACTCACTCACTCACTCACTCACTCACTCACTCACTCACTGACTCATCACTAATTCTCCAACTTCCGTGTGGGCGGAAGGCTGAAATTTGGCAGGTTCATTCCTTACAGCTTCCTTACAAAAGTTGGGCAGGTTTTATATCGAAATTTCGCGTAATGGTCATAACTGGAAGCAGTTTTCTCCATTTACTGTAATGGAGATGAGCTTCAACGCCGTGGGGCGGAGTTTCGTGTGACATCATCACGCCTCCACGTAATCACGCAGTACATAGAAAACCAGGAAGACCTAAAAAAAGCGCTGAAGAAAACATGCATTATATAATTGAGAAGGCAGCGAAACAATAAGAAGCGAGCGAGTGACATATACAACCATATTCATGACTTCTGCTACTTCGGAAACAAAGCACGATGTAAACCTACACTTTAAATTAAGTTCATAGACAGGCTGCGCTGGCGTTTGTAATTTAGTGCCTGCCCATATAAGGCCGTCCGTCCGGCAATCCAATAGCAAACTCCACTAAATATTCACGGGTGAAGGACTGTGCTTATGGAGAGGAAGATGAGATGGTCAGGGTGGTGTTTGACACAAACTCAGCGAAACTGCGAGAGAAAGTTTTAAGTGCCAGGACTAAGGTAACATTAAATACAGCCATGGACATAGCACCAGATGGCACCAGCACAGCTGGGAAACTTCGATGCATGTACACCGAGCAGCTCACGTGAACTGACGCAGTGCACAGATAAAAAGCAACAGTTCCAAAGAGCGCTGAACAAAAACCGAATTACACAATTGAAAAGGCAGCAAAAAATATGAAGCGTCTCATACATACAAGCATATTCATAAATCCAAAACAAAGCACACGTTGGAAAAAGTCAATGTCCCGCTAAAGGAAGACAGTGTAAAAAACCGTGCATGCAGTGTGTCAGGTCTCAGATAAAGAAGAAGGCGAGCTGTTTATTGATGCAGTAAGAAACGAATCGATGAATGAAACCTGTCATCTTTACAACGATTGACAAACACGGAATGTAACTTGAACACAACACATCCTACAAATACGAACCTGATTGAAAGAAATAATGATAATCAAATCCTTGATGACAGCAACACTCAGTAACACTCACAAAACAAATACTGTATATTGACAGTCAT
The DNA here is from genome assembly GCF_016835505.1 of Polypterus senegalus. Classification (NCBI taxonomy): domain Eukaryota; kingdom Metazoa; phylum Chordata; class Cladistia; order Polypteriformes; family Polypteridae; genus Polypterus; species Polypterus senegalus. The sequence continues at coordinate 214,190 of NW_024384835.1, forward strand.
GTTACGTTATTTTTAAAATGTTCCCTTTTCTTTTCATAGCTTTTTAACACACTACTTCTCGCTGCGATCGCGGGTATATATATATATATATATATATATATGTATATATATATATATATATATATATATATAACCCGATCTACATACTCGAATAATGGATACTTTATTCGCCATCAATGATTGTTTTGGTAAAGCCATACTCAGTGTATTCATTAGATGAGCGGTAAAAAGTAAGGCGAGGGAAGGATGACTTATTGAGGCATGCAGGCTGTAGTGCGTCAACTCTATCTGAATTGTGATCACATTTGAAAAATATATCTTTTCAAGTTCTATTTAGTCCATATGTGTCAAACTCAAGGGCGGGCCACATCCGCCCGGCGTGTAATTATATCCGCCCCGAGATCATTTTATATACTGTATTATTGTTATTAAAGCCGGGTATATGAAGCGCTGGTAACACAATAAACTACAGATCCCATAATGCAGCGCTTCAGCTGCCTTGCCGAACACTTACCGAGTTAATCAAGTTATTGCGAAGCTAGCTCACACGATGCTGAAGAGAAAAGTTGATTCTGAAAATAGAGCCTTTAAAAACCGATGGGAGGCTGAGTATATGTTTACTGAACCCGTGTGTCTCATTTGTGGAGCTAATGTGGCTGTAATTACAGAATTTAATCTAAGACGGCACTATGAGACAAAACATCAGGTTAACCTGAATGCAATGCAGAAGATACAGAAAGCAGCATAATTAAATAAGAATCTGACACTTCAGCGGACGTTTTAACCCGTGCACAATCACAAAGTGATTTCAAGTGAAGCTGCTTTTATGGGAGACACAAATGCACCAGTGCACCTTGCCTCACTTTCCCTGTTGCCAAGTAATGTTAAACCAAGTCGTCACTACGGTGTTCCCAAATACGCACTTTGCTGATAAACTGAGCGCACTGAGTTTGCATGGCGCTTTGGTGACTTGAAGAACAAAAAAAGTCCGTCTACATGCGGCTCGAACCTTGTGCATGTTTGGTAGCACATATCTGTGTGAGAAGCTCTTCTCAGTGATAAAAACTAACAAAACAGCACACAGGAGTCGCCTCACTGATGAGCACCTGCAATCCATCCTGAGAATCTCCACAACACAGAACCTCACACCAAACAGAAACGAACCTGTGGCCAAAGAAAGATGCCAGGCGTCCAGCTCTAAAATGACATATGAGCAAAGACAACTGAATGATTTGATTTGTTATTGCTGAAAAGAACACATTTCATTTATATTTCTAGGTTTTGTTATGCAGCATGTTCATATTTGAATTTGTATCATTTTGACAGGATATATTTTTATGGAGAGCAAAATCTTTTGGGATATTTAAAATCTAAGTTTATTTTTTATATAAAATTACATAAGAGTAAAGAAATGTGAATGTTTGTTCTTTTAACGTTTACTTTATTTCTAACTTGTATAATTTAGACAGGATAAATTTTTATGGAGAGCAAAATATTATAAGTTGTTTAAGGTTTGAGTTGATTTATTCACGAATAATATTCCTGTCTGTTTTACCATTCCTACCAAAGATATTTCTGTTGACTAAATAAAAATTCCTTCTATTTAAAATTTAAATAGAACTTGAACAAATACGATAGTTCATAATATCCACGCAGACTTGCGTAAGAGCGGAGTTATCCGTTTTAACAAGCAGCGTATTGCACTGATATGAAATAGCTGTGTGTGTATATATGTAGATATGTATGTATATGTATATATATGTTTATATATGTGTGTGTGTATGTATGTATATATATATATATGTATTTGTGTGTGTATGTATGTATATATATATGTATTTGTGTGTGTATGTATGTATGTGTGTATGTATTTATGTGTGTGTATATGTATGTATATATGTAGATATATGACAACAACACTCATCACTCACAACAGTGACAAAACAATTACATTGACAATCATGTTACGTTATTTTCAAAATGTTTCCTTTTCTTTTCATTGCTTCTTTAACACTACTTCTCCCTTGTAGTAAGCGGGTATTTTGCTAGTCTTTTATATATTGTAAAAGGTAGCTCGGCCACAGACAGACATGACAATGCAGTGTCCACAACACACACGTTTATTCCCAACAAAATTTACAATTATTTACAGTTCACAGTTCTTGGTTCTTCTGGCCACGCAAGCTCTGTCCTTCTTCCATCCAGCTGCAGCTCCCCAACTGGAGTGAGGCCCCTATTATCCCATCCCAGATGTGCTCCAGGTGCCTGGCAATGAACTTCCGCAGCACTTCCCAGTGTGGCGGAAGTGCTGCCCTGGCACCGGAAGCACTCCAGTCATAAACTATCCCTGGTCTGTCAGCACTTCCTGGTGTCCCGGAAGTGCTGTCCTCCTCCTCCAGGCATCCCGGCGGGGCAGGGTTCCCGGCCGTCTATCACAATATATGAAATTGATATATGACAATATATCTTTGACACTATGTATCAGACAAAGAAAATCACAGCAATCCACAATAATAAATAATGAATTCTCAGCAACTACCTGAATTGTCATTTCAGGCTGTCACTTAACTGTTTCAACTGAAGTGTGTAGTGTCAATATGAATTACATAATATAACTAGAGAGTTAAGAATGAGACTCTAAAAATATAGAGATCAATGCCTTTGAGTGTGTTGAGGCTTCACAAAGCTCCTTTAACTGCTCACTGCTTCGACTGCCTTGATGTTTCAGAAACCAGTGAGCATGTCTGCTCTGTGATTCGAACGCTCGTCACAATGCAATCCCAGTGCGCATGTCTGTTCAGTGCTTCAAACTACGTGTCATGATACTATCCCAGTGCGCGTGTCTGCTCGGGCTATGAAACACGGTCAACCCAGTGACAATATCTGCTTGGTGCTTCAACCACATGTCATGATGCAATCCCAGTGCGTATGTCTGCTCAATGTTTCAACCACGTGTCAACCCAGTGAGCATGTCTGCTCAATGTTTCAACCGTGTGTTATGATACAATTCCAGTACGCATGTCTGCTCGGGCTTCGAACCAAGTGTCAACACAGTAAGCATATCTGCTCGATGCTTCAAACCACATGTCATGATGCAATCCTGGTGCGCATGTCTGCTTGGTGCTTTAAATCATTATTCATCGAGCTCCTGTTTGAAGTACATATGGCATCAGTAGAGTTCAAAAACTCAACAGAATTGCCAGGCTTAAAATGAATGTTAGTGGATGATCAATACATTTTAAGTGATTGTGCCCGATAATACTTAGGTGGCAAAAATACAACTATATACATCATACAAATGCTGACTTGTAGAATGCATAATGCTGCAAAGAAGAGCTACGGGTAACAACACCTCTCTCACTATAATACTCTCATTAATATCCATTCTTCACCTCGTGCAACGTTTTCAGGAAATTAAGACCTAAGCTGTCTCACTTCCAGTTAAGACTATAAAATGACATCAAAAACTCAGAATCAGTGTCTCCATGATGGGACAGTTAACTTCGTAAGCTGGAATGTTAAAGGCCTGAATCACAAATAAAGAGAAAGAAAGTACTTCTCACCTAACAGGTCTAAATGCTAAAATAGTATTTTTACAGGAAACCCACTTACTAAGCAAGGATCAGTTCCGGCTGCAAAAAGACTGGACTGGCCAAATGTTCCATTCTAGTTTTACAAAGAAAACTAAAGGGGGGAATTCTCATACATAGAACAGTACCATTTGTAGCATCAGATGTAGTATTGGATCCTGAAGGGAGATATGTAATGGTCATGGGAGACTTATCTAACTGTAAAATGATTTTGATAAATGTTTATGCACCTAATGTTGATGATAAGGAATTTATACAAAATTTATTTGCATCCATTCCCAATCTGAACACTCATAAAGTTATAATGGCTGGGGACTTTAATTGTGTTCTAAATCCACTTTTAGATAGGACTTCCTCCACAGGGGAACGCATCTAACACCAAAGATAATTACAAAGTTTATAACTGATCACAACTTATCAGATCCCTGGAGGTTTTAAACCCAAATTCAAGAACATATTCTTTCTACTCACCAGTACATCATTGCTACTCAAGATTGATTACTTCTTTATAGACAATAACTTCTTGCCTAAGATTAAATCTTGTAAATACGATGCTATTGTTATTTCTGACCATGCACCTATGATCTTGGAGCTGAAATTACTAAGCCCCATACACTCACCCCAGATGGCCTCAACCCTTCTATTAGCTGACGAGAATTGTACTGAATTTATATCCAAACAAATCAAATTCTTTCTAGAGACAAATACATCCCCTGAGATCTCTGCAGGAATACTCTGGGAAACTCTTAAGGCCTTCTTAAGAGGACAGATTATCTCATATCTTTCCCACAGAAATAAATCCGAGCCAAGAAAGTAGCAGAGATAAAAAGCGAAATTACTAAAATAGATGAAGAACATGCCAGACTACCAAGCGAGACTCTACATAGGAGGAGGCAGGCTCTACATTCAGAATTAAACCTCTTGACAACTAAAGAAACTGAACAACTAATTTACAAATCCAGACATCATTATTATGAACATGGAGAAAGCTAATAAGCTTTTAGCTCAACAAATTCACAAGCAAGAAGTGCATACGCAATCTCGGTAATCACTAACACGAACGGAGATAAAATCATCGAACACAAAAATATAATGCACACTTTCAGAGACTACTATAAATCCCTATATACTACTGAGTTTAAAGAAGACAATACACAATCTAATGCATTTCTGGATACATTACAGATACCACAAATAGACGCTTTTAGTGTGGAGGAACTTGATAAACCTCTGGCATTATCAGAATTACTAGATGCTATAAAGTCACTCCAAGGTGGAAAGCAGCAGGCCCTGATGGCTACCCTGCAGAGTTTTACAAGAAATTCTCCGCTCAGCTAGCTCCCTCCTATTAGCAACATTTACAGAAGCCAGAGATAACCAATCTCTTCCACAAACCTTTCGCCAAGCACTAATCACTGTCTTTCCAAAACAAAATAAGGACTTATTACAATGTGCATCATACAGACCAATTTCACTTCTGAATAACGACGTTAAAATACTCTCTAAAATCATAGCTAGAAGGATGGAGAAAGTGCTCCCTCGGTAATATCACAAGACCAAACTGGATTTATTAGGGGCCGACACTTATCTTCAAATCTTCGACGCCTGTTTAATGTAATATACTCACCAACTAAATCAAACACCCCAGAAATATTATTATCATTGGATGCAGAAAAAGCATTCGACATGATTGAATGGAAATACCTTTTACTACATTGGAGAAGTTTGGGTTTGGCCCAACATTTGTGCATGGATTAAATTACTGTATACTAACCCAGAAGCTTCAGTTTGCATCAACAACATTTGCTCAGACTACTTTAAACTAGAACGTGGCACTAGACAAGGATGCCCTTGTCACCGCTGCTGTTTGCATTGCCATTGAACCACTGGCAATACATTGTCGAAATACTGATCAGATAAAGGGGATTAGCAGAGAAGGACTGGAACAGAAAATCTCATTATATGCAGATGACATGGTACTGTATATATCGGACCCAGAAAATTCTGTGCCTGCAGTCTTAGCAGCACTCACAGAATTTCAAAAGATCTCTGGTCTCAGAATTAATCTGAATAAAAGTGTACTCTTTCCAGTGAATTCTCAAGCATATAATATTAGATTAGACACCCTACCTTTTATCATTGCAGAACAGTTTAAATACCTAGGGGTAAACATCACAAGTAAACATAAAGCTCTTATCAACAAAATTTCGTCTGCATGGAAAAAATTAAACAAGACTTGCATAGATGGTCAACCCTTCATCTCACACTAGCTGGAAGAATTAACACTGTTAAGATGAATATTCTTCCTAAGCTCCTTTTTATTTCAAAACATCCAATATACATTAATAAATCATTCTTTAAGCAATTAGATTCAACAATAACCTCATTTATTTGGAATTCAAAACATCCACGCATCAAAAGAGCGACCCTACAAAGACAAAAGGCAGAAGGCGGCATGGCTCTACCTAACTTCCAGTTTTATTACTGGGCAGCAAATATACAGGCGATAAGAACCTGGACACAAATAGAAGAACATACACAGGCTTGGACCGCAATAGAAGTAAAATCCTGCAGTACTTCTTTGTATTCCTTGCTCTACGCTCCAATAAACACACGTTATCGGCAATACACTAATAACCCAATTGTGCTCCACTCACTTAGAATCTGGAACCAATGTAGAAAGCATTTTAAGACGGAGAAGCTTCTATCTGTGGCACCCTGCAAGAGAACCACCTCTTTCAACCTTCACAAACATATGCAGTTTTTAATATCTGGAAAAATTTGGAATTAACTTGCTTAGAGATCTTTATATAGACAACGTCTTTGCATCCTATGAACAATTACATTCCAAATTTAACATTCCAGCTACACATTTCTTTCACTATCTTCAAATCAGGAACTTTGTTAAACAGAACCTTCCAGATTTTCCTCATCTTGCACCCTCATCCATGCTGGAAAAATATTGCTCAATCTCAAGGACTTAGACTCCATCTCTACAATATATAAAATCATTTTACAATCCCTTCCTTTCAAAGATCCAAGAGGACACTGGGAAAAGATCTCTCAATTAATATATCAGAAAAGGAGTGGAAAGTAGCAATGCAGAGAATTCACTCGAGCTCCATATGCAAAGCATACAATTATACAACTCAAAATTATATATCGAGCACATCTGTCTCGACTAAAACTCTCAAAATGTTTCCAGGGCATGATCCAACCTGCGAACGTTGCAACCAAGTCCCAGCCTCACTAGGTCACATGTTCTGGGCCTGCACCAAATTAACATTATTCTGGACAAAATTTTAATTACCTTCAGACAGCCTTGGACTCACAATCCCTCCTAACCCATTAACAGCTGTGTTTGGGGTTCTTCCAGAGGGCTTAAAGTGGAGAAAGACAAACAAATTGTGATTGCATTCACTACACTGTTGGCACGCAGACTTATTCTGATAAACTGGAAGAACCCAAACTCTCCTCTTTAAGTCAGTGGGAAACTGATGTGTTATATTATTTGAAATTGGAAAAAATCAAATACTCAGTTAGAGGATCTGTACAGACTTTTTCAAAACATGGCAGGATCTAATCAGTAATATTTTAAAATAAGTTCATAAAGCACAGAGAATTTATTAATTTAGGTATGTTTACAAGCCTTAAATTTTACGCGTTTGGCTTGCTCTCTCTCTCAGGGTGGGGATCGATCTGTTCTAACTTAATTTTTCTTTTGTAAAAACTTGATTGCTTTGTATGGATTGTAATAAAATTAATAAAAATATATATATATATATATATATATATATATATATATATACATCATACAATTGCTGACTTGTAGAATGCATAATGCTGCAAAGAAGAGCTATGGGTAATAACACCTCTCTCACTATAATACTCTCATTAATATCCATTCTTCACCTCATGCAACGTTTTTCATACAACGCTGATATGCGTTATATAGTATACATCTATATATATATGTTTTCGTCTTCATTACATACATAAAAACATACATTATATACATCCACTCTGCTAAAACTGTAGTGGTGCAGCCATAATAAGGCATGTGTGGGTTTGGGTCCCATGTCTACCCAGTGTGAACTGTTACCCAAAAGAGTCTGTTTTTCTTTTTTTTTTTCCCCATTTAACAGCAAATTCCACCGTGAGCAAGGCAACCTATTAAAGTGTGTTTGGATTGTCATAGGCAGCAAAGTTGCACACACCCCTAGTAAGGATATATCAAACATGTGTATATATATATATATATATATATATATTAGTTTTTGTAGTTAGAGATCCACAAAGGGAGAGAATGAATCACGTATCATAAAGTAGTTTTTAATCCTGAGCTTTCAACTCCTGCCATGAGCTGTCATCAGAGGATAATGATTAGACATACAAGAAACAAAGGCAATATATAGCAAAATTAGTTAGTGAGGGGGATAATGAGGTGGGGTTAAGAGGGTGTTGGTTGTACAGTTTTATTTATTATGAGGATGTTCTTCTTAAGTTTGCATATGCTGGGTTCATGTCCAAATGTCTATTAATGGCATTTTCGTTTGATAGCCAAGATTCAGCCAGCTCTCTAGCACTTTTAGTATTGGCCTTAAATCTTACTTGTACCTTGTCCCAGTTAAATGTATGTCCAGTTGAATTTGTGTACATATAAATCAGTGATCGTGAGTCCTTCCTTCTGGTGGCTTTTTGATGCTCCTGTATATGTGTTACGATTCTTTTTGATGTTTTTCCTATGTATACTGCTGGGAAAGAATTGCATGGAATGCTATAAACTGTGTTTCGTGTCTCTATTGCTGATTTCTTGTTTTTGGCATTAAAAAGGACAGTGTGCAGATTGTTTGTATAGGTTTGTGTGCTATTCCAATGCCTGATTTGGACAGGATGCGTGCTGCTCCTTCTGACCCTCCGTGATGATAGGGAAGTGTGTGCCAGGTGGGATGTGGGTTCAGATTGAGTCAACTGTTTGCTGGGTTCTCTGGCGTCTCCTATGTAGGCTTTGTTTAATGGATGTCTTTGGGTAGCCGTTTGAAGTGAAAAGATGGAAAAGATAGCGTCTTTCATTCCTTTTTGTCTCGTTCCTATATTTTACAATGAGTGTGAATTCTTTTAAATAAACTCTTACTACAGCTCAGTTCATGAGATGGCAGGAGCTGATAGTTCAGGAATAAAACTACTTTATGATACGTGATTTATTCTCTCCTTTGTGGATCTCCAACTACAAATATCTCAATGGGCATCTTGTTTCGTATTTAAAACAAAACATTATTTGAATAATGATTTCAACTGCTATTGTAGCACTCTGATGTGCTCCAGATTGACACTGTGGTATATTGTGAATTAAGGTTTTAAATAAAGTTGGCATAAACCAGATAACCAATTAATAAATAAAGGGAATGGTTAATAACAGAGAGTAATGGAGATGGGCATCTTTGGTAAAGTTCTGTTTTGTGTGCACTAATAAACTAAATGCCTTTTCTGAGTTGACCATCTGCCTTGCACTGAATCATTTACAGAAGCTTCCAGAGTGAATAAAGAATATTACATGGTGTCAGAAGTGGAGAGAGTTCGTCCTATAAAGAACTTGCAAACTTTTCAAGCCGAACCACAGCGAGAGCTGCCAGTTGTGAGAAATATAGGCTGTACATGACCGCGGTGGAAATAAACAAGAAGACTAAAGAAGTTCAAATCACCATTTTGTTGGATACATTAGGAGAGGAAGCTGAAAGTTTACAATACACTTGAAATAGCCAAGGCAGATCCAGAAACGATTAAAAACTATTGCACACCCAAGAAAAATTTGGTATGTGAAAGACATCAGTTTTGGACTTACGATATGCAAGAGCCACTGCAAATAGCCTGGTTTGTTACTGAACTCTGGCAATGGAGCAAAACTGTGAATTTGGCCCTACAGAGAATGATATGATAAGGGATAAAAGTGTCTTCAGTGTTAAAAACAAGCATGTGAAAGAAAAACTTCTCAGAGAGACTGGTCTGGCTTTAGAAAAAGCCATTGACATTTGCAGAGCTTCAGAGATAGCCAAAGAGCAAATTAACATAATGAAAAAAGTGAAATTAGAAAATGAAGTGCACATGCTCACCCGGGCACAAAAAGCACAGACACATAGCAAACAGAAAACTGTTCAGAATGTGGTAATGAATCGGCATAGAGACAAAAATGATAAACTGGTTTCTTACAAAAGAGATAAAGGTGATACAAAATCATGCAACAGGTGTGGGAAAGAGCATCGTCCCAAAACATGTCCAGCATATAGCCTGAAGTGCAGAAACTGTGGCAAAATGAACCATTATGCTAAAATGTGCAGGTCTAAAGCAGAACAGTCTCCTCAGACTGTGGATGCGCTGTTTGTTGGAATCTTACAGTTTTCCCAGTTGAATGTGCTGAATGAAATCTTGTTAGTTCAAGGGGTTCCAGTAAAATTTAAACTGGACACTGGTGCAGATGCAAATTTGATGTCAGTAATACAATTTCAAAGACTCCTAGGGGATATATTTCTTGAACCTACCAAAACAAAGATGATTGCATATGGTGAAGCCAGGATCAATCCTGCTGGGTGTACCTACCAGAGGTGCAGTACTGCTGGGATAGAAGCAGAATTAAAGTTCTTCATCACTAAACAGTCTTTTGCATCAATCTTAGGGAGAGAAGCATGTTAACAATTGAACCTAGTCAAACGAGTTGACAAGGTACAAGTGCACTCACCAGCAACCATACAAGAGTTAGTGAGCACGTATCCTGATGTATTTCAAGGTCTGGGTGAATTCCCAGTGAACATCACATTCATATTGATTCAGAGGTGACACCAGTTATACACGGCTGTTAGAAAATTCCATTCGCTATTATGGACAAACTGAAAGAAATACTACGTCATCTAGAACAGCAAAATGTTATCACACCAGTAACAGAACTGACAAAATGGGTTAGAAGTCTGGTGATTACAGAAAAGAGTTGCTGGCTGTAGTTTTTGCTGCAAGGAAGTTTCATCAGTACATTTTCGGTGTCCCAGTAGTTGTAGTGCAATCATATCATAAACCACTAGAAGCCATCTTCACAAAGCCCTTAGAACAGACGCCAGCACGTCTGCAAAGGATGCTTCTTCAATTGCAACGCTATAATCTTCAAATAAAGTATAAACCAGGCAAGAATATGCTCATAGCTGATACCTTATCCCGAGCATATGATGTAGAAGAAGCTATTGAGGAACGCATGTGTGAAGATGAGAAAGTTGTTTATGCCATGGAAGCAACTGAAGCTATTGGGGACACACTATATAGACAGAGACAGCTACAAAGTGCAAACTTAGAGGATGAAACATTCCAAAAATTGAGTATATGCATAGGAATGGGTGGCCAATGCACAGAAAACAGGTAGATGTGGCATTGCAGGTATACTGGCCAATCAGAGACAGTATCAAGATCAGTAATCGTGTCTTTATTTTGGTGACAGAATTATCATCCCTACCAGAATGAGGTTGATGATGCTTGAAAAGTTACACATCGCTCATCAAGGTATTCAGCGAACCAAAGAATGAGCATGTAAGTATATGTACTGGCCTGGCATGTCCACAGATATAGAACAAATGATAGGAAAATGCAGTGCTTGTCAACAGTATCTCCCAAGAAATCAACAAGAACCCCTAAAAAGTCATGACTTACCTGAATTACTGTGGCACAAAGTTGGTGTAGACATATTTGAGCTACAAGGTCAATCATTTCTTCTCACAGTGGACTATTTTTCTAAATATCCAGAAGTACAGCAGATTAGGGACAAAATGGCACAAACAGTGATTGCAAAACTGAAAGCTGTGTTTTCAAGGCATGGAATTCTAAGGAAGTGATTAGTGACCACGTTCCTTTTGCAAGTGCTGAGGTACGGTAGTTTGCCAAGCACTAGGATATAACATGGAAGTTCTCGAGCCCTGGATATCCCCAATCAAATGGTATGGCCGAGAGAACAATAAAGATGATCAAACTGATGCTTAAGAAGGATCTAAAACGAACACTGATGCACATCTTGCATTACTCAGTCTGAGAATTACACCAATTACAGGATTAGATTTCTCACCAGCAGAGTTATTGATGGGCCGTCTTCTCAGAAGCACCCTCCCTGTAACAAATCCCTTGCTGAAACCCAGACACACAAAGAAAATGAAGCAGAGACCAACACAGCAGCAACAAAAACAGAAAACTTATTATGATCAACACACAAAGTCACTTTCTGTCCTAAGTCCAGGAGCAAAAGTCAGTGTAGAAACCCTGCAAGGCTGGAAACCAGCAATAGTGGTACGAAAACGTCAAGAACCAAGGTCATATGACATTGTGACTTCAACAGGCCAGCAGTATAGACGCAATAGGCAACATCTTAGGCCACACAATGGTGACACTTTTATAGTTGATGAGGATGAAGAAGACTACTGAAGTACAGAACAGGTGCTGACACAAGAAAATGCAGGTATACCACCTCCAGAAAGCCACCAAGGGAAGACCAAATGGACAGTCAAGTTCACAAAGATCCACTAGAAGTTGCAGGGTTGTAAAATACCTGAAAGATTTAAAGATTTTGTAATGGGCAACAGTCAAATGTAAGATCCAGCAGGAGGCCAAGTACTCAAGACCTATGGGTCTCAGGACTACATAAGCACACAGTACTCAGCAGTGAACTGATAATATGAAAAAATTGTGTACATAGTTGGTTATTTTTTAATGCAAAACAGTAAGAAAGAAAAGGAAAAGTGATTTTGTTTTTGGAAAAAGGGGATGTGGTATATTGTGAATTAAGGTTTTAAATAAAGTTGTCATAAACCAGATAACCAATGAATAAATAAAGGGAATGGTTAATAACAGCGAGTAATGGTAAAGTTATGTTTTGTGTGCGCTAATAAACTAAACGCCTTTTCTGAATTGACCATCTGCCTTGCACTGAATCATTTACGGAAGCTTCCAGAGTGAATAAAGAATATTACAGACACCTTTGAATGTTTGGTGCAGCAGAGCAAATTCAACCTGATCTACCACAGTGGGTTTGTTATCATCTTATTAATTGACAGGATTCATGGACGTAAAAAAGGCAATGAACAGAACATGGATTAATGTAAGTACGTAAAGTAAGTCATCGCATTTTGATTGCGATTATAAGTGGGATGATTTCCAAATAGATCTCTAAAGCGATCCTTCCGCAGTACCTCTCAAAATTATTTAGTTTAAATTGGTTATAAAGATTCCACTCCTGATCGTTTTTATTATAATTAATTTTGGTGACTCTTTAACTTGGACTTGCACTACGCTCAGAATTTGAAAAGCAGCCATCTTAGTCAGTTGAGCCACAATTAACTGTGACAGCATCTTTTCTTCGTAGCGAACTCGTTACTTTTGTGATCCATAAAATATTGTAAAGTATTAATAAATGAAATATCTCAATACTTGATCGAATAATAACATCTGTGATTTAAGGATTTCACCTTTTCTTTCTCAAATGTGCTTACCTATATCATGGTAAAGTACAGGGATAAACTTTTATTTCCGTCTACTCCATTTTAATTAAGTCAGAACAAAGTAAACATTTAAGGATAAATAACAAGACTCATTTTCAATTTAGCTAGTCAGTCATCATTGTCCAACACGCTATATCCTAACACAGGTTTTTTCTTTTAACTACAACATTAGGATCATGGAACCCCAAACGTCGGGCCTTTTAAATGTGATTTCAAGAAAAGATGAGGGTTAATTATAATACTAATAACAGGAGCAATAATAATGATACAGTGTAAAAGTGAATATTCATTGAAAGAGCCGGGGATCCAAGAGTGAGGCATCTTATTTTGTTTAACTCTTGCTATCATATAGTACATTCTGCCTGTCGAGCATTAGTTACATATATATATATTTTAGACATCAGACATTAGAAGTCCCTGACAAACCCTTCTCTTCATTGCCAGTCTGTAGCAGCGTAAAAGTAAAAGCAAACAGAGTTTTAACAGACGTCATTGATCAAGAGTTTGTGTAACATTAATGAAAATGGCCAGGAGGTGTCACTAGAGAGGTGAGTGTCAAATGCTTCGAAGCGATTTCCGACACAATTGCTTCAAATGTTATGATGCTTCGTTAGGCTTCACTCCGCCCATCACTAGCATGGGAGAGCGAGTGAGTCCATTCTCAGTGAGGAGTAGTGATGGGCCGCTCGATACTGAGGTTTCGACACTGGTCGAGCTTTTGAAGCACTGGAGCTCGAAGCGCCGCTTCGAGGCTTGTTTCAAATGCAGCCGTCACGTGATTTTGAGGTGCGCTAGCATAATGACGTCATTGATAATCAGCAGTCGATTTGGTCAGTAAGTCCTCTGCTAAACTGCTTTGGCTCAAAGCGTAAAGCAGTTCTCTGTACTACAGAGATAAGGTGCGTTAACGCGAGTTCAAATCCTAATTGGAGTTTGCCTATGCTGAACTAAGGATTTTGTATAAAAAAATGTTATTTAGTAATTGTCTGTAAGTTAACAAATATATTTTGGAGAAATTATGAACGATTTACATGGGGCACCTTTTTTCCTTGGTGTAGAATCGTGTCCACCAAGAATCTGTAACAAATTGATGAGCATATTTTGCGTAAAGTAGCACGTATTATAATAATCCAGAATCTATTCTACCCCATGTCGATCATATCAGAGAGGCTAAAAAGCGCTTCACTGAAGCCGACGTATATGCGCAAGACACTCAACGTTTTACTATTCAGTGATTCCCAGATCTGTAGCTGATTTGTATTATTGATTTCCAAAAAGCAATGTGAGTAAAAGCGTGTGCTGCATAACTAATCACAACTGTCTTTAAAACAGAATCAGCGCCATCAACAGTGTCTTCTGCAATTTTAGGAAAGCCTCGGGATTTCTGCATTAATGAGACAAAAAGTTGTAAAGAAACTTTGCGAATTCATCCAGAGGTTGACATAAAGATCACTCAGGAACTGACAAAAAGGAGCAGCTGAATAAGCACATTTGGTGCCAAACTTTCAAAAAGTACCTGACCTGTCATCAACATCCTTTCCTTCTGAATGCATCTTATCAAAGCTGCGCTGGAGGGTAAATAAGTAATCTTCGAACTGCAGTACAACAGAGTAAACCATTGACATAAATAGAATTATTGAAAGACTAAGCTTTTGTCGTTTCTGTATTCTTAAACCATCTTCCAGTTACACAATCCCCCGGCAGTCACCGTCACATTTAACGTTTCACTGCTCCTCAACCTGTCTTGTTACCCAAAGCATCAACACTCCGTTTTATTCAAGGCTTTACCGTCCTTCCTTTCATAGACATAAATACGACACACATTTCCTCTACATACGTGTCCAATAATAATAGTAAACTGGCAAGAAAGAGAAAAAGCACAAGATGGGAATATTCATGACAACAGCCTCGGCTTTAGGGCGAGGATGTGCCTTATCACACTTTACCTGAGCTCGTCTGCCACCCCTCAGTTGCACTGGCACGTTACGGGCAAATGTAATGGAGAATACCGACAATGTACAACTTCAGAAGTGGAGTAAATCAACTGTATAAGTAGAAAATTTAAGATAAACGATGAATTTTGTTAATCATAAACAATGCAACATAACTATTATATGTGTTGTTACTTTTTTATTTATTCTCACCAAACGTTACACATGGGAAATGACCATGGGTAATATGTTTATAATCATTCCCACTAAAATACACTGTCAAATATATTAATGAGCAAATTGAGACACATTAGCCTTTAGGAAATATCAAAAGCGTGTGCGCTGTCATTTAGGACAGAATGCATTTTTTAACGTGGCGTACTCTCTACTGACGCGATGTCACGAAAACAAAGAAACAGCACAGTCCATGCAAACTCAAATCCTCCTTCATTTTTGACTTTATGATTAATTGTCAATATCAAATGAATAAAGTCATTTTAAGAAGATGACAAGTCTGCTGTAGTCAGTTCAATTAACGTTCCTTTTAAAAAATTGCTTTTACAGAATATAAAACAGAATCTCAATGATACGGGACTCGCGTGTAGTAACGAATAATATGTGACTGTGGTATAGCGGGTCCACAGCTCACTGGGCAAAGGCCATTCATTTTAAATAACTGATCTATGCGCCGCGGCTTAGCGAGGGACGTTGGGCCATAGCGGGCGTGGGGCGATCCGTAGGGTGTGGGCGTTTCGCCAAGTGCATAGGTGAGGAACTGCCCACATTCGTGATTGTCCCATGGCTAATGCTGCAGCTGCTGTGGCCGCGTCATTTTAAAGCGAGGCGGCTGGGATAGGGAGGATGAAAGAGGAATCTCAAGAGAGGATGGAGGTTACAGGGAGCGAGGAAGCAGGCGGTGCGTGCGTGTGGTGGCCAGCGTCTGAGCACTCGAGGGCAGCTGTGAGGAAGCTGGGTGTTAGGCCGACACCCAGACGTTTGAGTTGATGTTGCTCCCGCTGGTGACCATGGGGCTGTTCCACGAAGCGAGCTAACCTCAAAATCCAGGTTTATTTCGATAATCCCGGCTTAATTTCTCCAAATTCGGTTCCACGAACGAGGCTAACCTGAAGCTCCGCTTAATTACTATGCCAACATATGCTCTTGGACAAGCCTGCTCCGTGGCAGGTTAGTTGTGAAGCTTATCTTAGCTTGATGAATATGATTGGACAAGCCATGTGATGTCACAGCATGACATTCTGCGGGGCTGGGATTATTCTGCTGCTGTTCTCTCCCTCTTTCGCACACATCGACCCTCCAAAATTAATTCCATAAAATTATTACAGATTACATGCAGGCGATTCTAATTACTTAGAAAGTATAAAATGACAAGGAGTGCATTGAAGGCTTTTACGTGAATAACCATGGCGTGCCCATTTATTCATAATCCAGTTGATGAGGGAGCGAGGCTCATTCGTAGAGCTTTAAGGCAACAGGTTCCACAATTACTTCGGCCCAGGATAGATCCGTTGCATTTTGCGGATGATTATTTATACGAGCGCTATAGATTTAGTAGACACAGTATTGCATATTTGTGTCAGTTATTGGAACCTTACATTTCTAAAATCACACGTCGCTCTAAAGCCCTTACGGTTGCACAGTCTTTGTGTGTCGCTTTGCGTTATTTTGCCAGTGGTTCATTTCTGTACAGTGTGGGGGATGCTGAACATTTAAGCAAAGCTACAGTGTGCCGTGAAATCAGGAAGGTTTGCGTTGCATTAAAGTCCTTTTAAATATATTCATTACCTTTCCTGGCCACCGAGGAATTCTTGCCATTAAGGAAACTTTCTTTGGAATTAATGGTGCTTAATCTTTAAACATCTACTCATTTACAGCACATAAATCATTACCTGATAAGTAACTGAATTTAATTTGTCAGGCTTTCCTAACGTCATTGGAGCCATTGACTGTACACATGTGAGGATAAAGGCTCCAGCAGGTCCAACAGAGCCTGATTACATAAACCGCAAATCATATAACAGTATTAATATACAGGTAAGTACTGATAATATCTCACATTTATATACAAGAGGTGAAAGTGTAGTGTCCAACATTAGCAATGTATGTCATTACCATTTCCTAAAATGTTTCAGATGGTATGCACTGCTGAACATCTAATTTCAAACATTGTGGCAAAATGGCCAGGATCAGTACATGATGCCAGAATTTTTCGCGAGTCTTCACTGGCTCAAAGCCTCAGACAAGGCAAGTCAACTAAAATTCACAAATATAGTATAGTTTATTATACTACAGTCTAATGTGTCTACTTTCCATTATAGGAATTTTTCCTGGTGTGCTGCTTGGTGACAGAGGATACCCATGTCTACCGTTTCTTCTCACACCATATACAGATCCTGCAACACAAGCAGAAAGACATTTCAACCATGCCCATTGTAAGACAAGGGCAGGCATTGAAATGACAGTTGGACAATTAAAATCCAGGTTTAACTGCCTGCGGCATCTCAGAGTTACACCAGACAGAGCGTGGACATTGTAGTAGCCTGTGCAGTTTTGCATAATGTGGCAATACTGCAGCAGGAGCGTATGCCAATAATGACGCAGGATGAGCAATGGGAAGAGGGCCTAGCAGTGGAAGACCACATGGACGGTAGAGCTGTGAGAGATGTGTACGCAAACACATATTTTGGTTGATTCTGTTGCAAATTTTATCTATTTATTTATTTATTTTCCCCAACAAAGAACAATTAGAGACATTTCTTCATTTTTATTTAATCTTTCATATACTGTTGGAGGAAAGGGGAAGCATTTACAACAGTGAACACTAAATATAGACAATAAAGTGATGTTAACCACGTACATCTCTCTCCAATTTTTTAATTTCAAGCTTCAGTTTTTTTATTTTCAGGTGTCTATATTCGAGGTCTGCTTTTCGGACTTCTATTTCCTGGATCAAATACCTCTTGTAAATAGCACGGATATCTGTCTCATTAGAAGGAAAAAATAATTATTCATTCATTCTTATTAATTACATTAAGCAGTTTATTACTTACCTTCTTCCTTTGACGGTGATTGAGTACATGTGGGCTGTGCTGATGAGGGCTGAGAGCGTTGCCCACCTGGGTCTTCAGACTCCTGTACACAGCAAATACTGCATGAGTTTATAAGGAAGAGACAAAAGTTATTCACTGCAAAATAGTTTAAAGTTCATACGGCTAGCATTTCTGAGCAAACAGAAACAGTTTCCTCATCCTCCTGTGTCGTGGATGGCCCCGATCTGCAAAAAGGGAACATTTGTTGGTTATATTTACCATGGCCACAATGCAATCAAATTCAGCTTGTCACACACAAAGTACGACATGCAGTGGTATGCTTATTGCTGTACAATGCCTGACTACAAGTGTTAACAGTACAAGTAAAGCTATTTCCATTAGAAGCGGGGCTTAACTTACAGAATAAACTTAAGTGAACAAAACCACAATACATGACAGAATTAGCAGCAGATAAAGGCATTGGACTGGAACATTAAATATAAAACCCACAGTTATTGCAGTGTATTAAAGTATATGATTAAATACAATACTCACAACAGATTCTAATGACTGTTGTTCAGGATCCAAGAGGGTCAAGACACCATCCACTACTGTAATGCATTACAATATTTGTTTAAGACATTTAACAGAAAGCAAGGCAGAGAGGAGAAACAGAGTAAAGACCTACCATACCTTTAACATATGATTGCACATTACTAGAAGGAAGAACATCTGAGGATGTTCCTCCCTCAATCCCCCAATAATAGGCCATGCATAGTTCTGTGTAAGGGCCATCACCTCGGCTGGGGTACAGGCTGCTGGAGGTGGGCCCCACCGGTTGCAGCGGCGGCAGCTCTCTTTTTGGTGGCTAAATTGTAAATGCAAAAGTGGCCTTTAAATTAATTCTTTAAAAATGTAGTTCTAAATTAGATTTACTTTTTACCATTCTGAAGAATATTTTTGTATTTAATCTTCACTTGCTGCCAGGACCTTTTCGTTCCACTCATGTTGCTCCTGAAACCAGGCATTATTAATAATTATATTAATCATTACAATTATATATCACTTTTTATCCAAGATGAACCCATATAATTAACATGCTGTCCTGTTTATCAATGTGTTAAAATAACCTTAAAGTACCTTACAACTGGTAACAAAATGCATATGTAAAAGGAAATTTTAATGACTATACATTTTGAAGGCTTGAAACTGTTCTCATTTAGTTGTTAAATAGTTTGACATCCTTAACACAACAGTTACTAAAATCATGTTCTTACGCATTTAACTTGTCAGCTATTTTCTGCCATGCAGCCTCACGAGCTTTGATAATACAGCTCGTGTTCCCCTTCTGGTTATTATGGCTTTGTAGTCCTCATAGGCTTGTAATAATAATTCTTGCTCCGCCTGCGAAAAAAACGCAGCTCTTTTCTTAGTTTCCATTCTTACTTATCCAGCATCGATTAACAAGGCTGCCTTTTATGTCGCGGACGCGCACAAGCCTCGCTTATCAAGCTTGGCTTGAATTAGCGGAGATTGAATACACCTGAATTTTGTTCGTGGAACTCAATGAGCCTGAAGTGAACTGTTAGGCTAACTCAAGCGAAGCTATTACAAATAGTCCTCGATTTTATAAGCTCGCCGTGGAACAGCCCCCATGTCTGCTGGAAGCGCTGTCATAATCCAATCTCAGTACTACATGTCTGAGGCTTCGGAGCCCCGTCATGATCTCAATACTACGCATGTCTGAGGCTTGGAGCCCGTAAGAAGGCCGTCATGACACAACGTCAGTACTACACATGTCTGCTCAAAGCTTCATTAGACTCATTATTTATTCATTGAGCTCCCGTTTGAAGTATATACAGTATGGCATCAATAAAGTTCAAAACTTCGACAGAATTCCCATTGAAATGAATGTTTGTAGATGATCAATACATGTTAAATGATTGTGCCCGATAATACTTTGTGGCAAAAATAAAATTATACATCATACAAATGCCAACTTGTAGAATGCATAATGCTGCAAAGAAGAGCTTTAGTAATAGGAGTGACGACACATCTCTCACTATAATACACTCATAAATATCCATTCTTCCTCTCATGCAACGTTTTCATGCAACACTGAACGTACAGTGGTGTGAAAAACTATTTGCCCCTTCCTGATTTCTTATTCTTTTGCATGTTTGTCACACAAAATGTTTCTGATCATCAAACACATTTAACCATTAGTCAAATATAACACAAGTAAACACAAAATGCAGTTTTTAAATGATGGTTTTATTATTTAGGGAGAGAGCGCAGAGACGATTCATCCGAGAGGTCACAAAGACCCCAGGACAACGTCTAAAGAACTGCGGGCCTCACTTGCCTCAATTAAGGTCAGTGTTCACGACTCCACCATAAGACAGAGACTGGGCAAAACGGCCTGCATGGCAGATTTCCAAGATGCAAACCACTGTTAAGCAAAAAGAACATTAGGGCTCGTCTCAATTTTGCTAAGAAACATCTCAATGATTGCCAAGACTTTTGGGAAAATACCTTGTGGACTGATAAGACAAAAGTTGAACTTTTTGGAAGGCAAATGTCCCATTACATCTGACGTAAAAGGAACACAGCATTTCAGAAAAGAACATCATACCAACAGTAAAATACGGTGGTGGTAGTGTGATGGTCTGGGGTTGTTTTGCTGCTTCAGGACCTGGAAGGCTTGCTGTGATAGATGGAACCATGAATTCTACTGTCTACCAAAAATCCTGAAAGAGAATGTCCGCCATCTGTTCGTCAACTCAAGCTGAAGCGATCTTGGGTGCTGCAACAGGACAATGACCCAAAACACACTAGCAAATCCACCTCTGAATGGCTGAAGAACAACAAAATGAAGACTTTGGAGTGGCCTAGTCAAAGTCCTGACCTGAATCCAATTGAGATGCTATGGCATGACCATAAAAAGGCGGTTCATGCTAGAAAACCCTCAAATAAAGCTGAATTACAACAATTCTGCAAAGATGAGTGGGCCAAAATTCCTCCAGAGCGCTGTAAAGACTCATTGCAAGTTATCGCAAACGCTTGATTGCAGTTATTACTGCTAAGGGTGGCCCAACCAGTTATTAGGTTCAGGGGGCAATTACTTTTTCACACAGGGCCATGTAGGTTTGGATTTTTTTCACCCTAAATAATAAAAACCATCATTTAAAAACTGCATTTTGTGTTTACTTGTGTTATATTTGACTAATGGTTAAATGTGTTTGATGATCATAAACATTTTGTGTGACAAACATGCAAAAGAATAAGAAATCAGGAAGGGGCAAATCGTTTTTCACACCACTGTATATCATATAGCATACATCTATATATAATTGTTTTCATCTTCATTACATACATATATGCATACATTAAAAACATACATTATAGACTTTTACTCTGTTGAAAATAGTAGTGGTACAGCGGTAGCGGTACTGCCCATAATAAGGCATACGTGGGTTCGGGTCCCACGTCTACCAACTTGAATTATGACTCAAAAGAGTCTGTTTTTCTTTTTTCATTAAACAGCAAATTCCAAAGTGGACCGGGAGCGAGCAAGGTGAGAACACTAGTAAAGATATATCAAATGGAAATGTGCATCTTGTTTTATGTCTATAACAAAAATATTTGAGTAACGATTTCAACTGTTTTTGTAGTTGTTGATGGTGGGTTTAGCAGTTTAAATTTTTAAATATTAAATTGATAAGGTGGGATGTGTTCTTACTTTGAGTGTTTTCTGTACAGTAAATGTGTTAGTAACTGGGATTGCGCATCTATTACTGGAAGATTGCTTAGGAATGATACAGACTGGACAACTATGTTTTAGGAAATGTTTTACTATTGCACTGTGCTGTGACTAAGACAACGTTTTACTGATCGCCTATCCGGACCTTGTGTTTACGAAGGAGGGATGTTGCTGTTAAAAGCAAATGCTTTTTCAACAGCAGATCCAGCTGTGTTTATCCCGCTGCTTTTGTTGCCTCAGCACTCAAGAGGATCTTTAATGCTGACCTTGATCCATGCACTGCTCACCTTGGAGTGTCTCGTTGTGTGACTGTGTGCCGGTGACTGATATGCGCCGTGTCTCTCAGTCTCTCTGATGTGCTCTGGATTGACACCTTTGAATGTTTGGTGCAGCAGAGCAAATTAAACCTGATCTACCACATTGGGTTTGTTATCACCTTATTCAATGGAGGAGTTCATGGACATCAAATGGCAATGAACTAGAAGATGGATTAATGTAAAAACGTGAGCTGCCGTCCGTAATTAGACATCGTATTTTGATGGCGATTTTGAGTGAGGATGATTCCCAAACAGATCTCTTATGCGATCCTTCCACAGTATCTCTCAAAATTATTCAGTTCAAAATGGTTATAAACGTTTCACTCCTGATCATTTTTTAATTATTGTAAATTTTGTTGAGTCTTTAAGTCAGATCGAACTCAGGCTTGTACTATGCTCAGAATTTGAAAAGCAACCACCTTAGTTAGTTGAGCCACTTACGGCGGTTTTTTTTTTTGTAGCAAACTCGTTACTTTTGTGCTCCACAAAATATTGTAAAGTATTAATAAATGAAATATCTCAATACTTGATCGAATAATAACAACTGTGATTTAAGGATTTCACCTTTTCTTTCTCAAATGTGCTTACCTATATCATGGCAAAGTACAGGATAAACCTTTATTTTCCGTCTACTCCGTTTTAATTAAGTCAGACCAAAGAAAACATCTAAGGATATTAAATGTGATCTCAAGAAAAGATCAGAGTTAATTATAATACTAATAACCGGACCGATTATAATGATACAGTGCAAAAGTAAATACTAATTGAAAGCCAGGCGTCTTATTTTGTTTAACTCTTGCTATCGTATAGTGCATTCTGCCTGTCAGCGTTAGTTATATAAAAATATAAATATTTATTTATATTTTGTAAGACATCAGACACTAGAAGTTGCTGACGAACCCTTCTCTTCATTGTCAGTCTGTAGCAGCGAAAAATAAAAGCAGTAAGAGTTATAACCGACGTCATTGAAGTGGATCATCAGTTTGTGTGGTGTTAATGAAAATGGCCAGGAGGGGTCACTAGACAGGTGAGTGTCAAATGCTTCGATACGATTTCCGACACAATTGCTTCAGACGTTTTGATGCTTCTTGAGGTTTCACTTCGCCCATCACTAGTGAGGAGTGGAAAGACATACTTGAAGGCGGAGCCTCTCAGGAGCTAGTGCTAATTCTCCTTGAGCTGGGGGGGAAAAATACAGTATCCTTTGTGGGCATAATGCTGAATATCCACTGTGAATGCCCCAATGGTCTCCTCATCCTTGCGCCGGTGAGCTGATAGCCTGTCTCGCATCTCTTCAATGGAGATGCGAGGGCCAAAGCACTTTTGTAGAGCGAGCGAGACCTTCCAGTGGCAAAGCAAGATGTACTGCAGCCTCTTCAGAATCCCATTCGTTGTTCCAAGCTGCCAGCTGGAACTGAACGAAGTAGAGTTTCCACGGAGCAGTGCCATCATAGCGGCCCATTTTAACTTTAGGGGGTGCTGGTGTGTTGCCATTTGCCAGAGACAGGCCCTAGAAGGTCGGTGCCAGACGTGGTTTCACTCCCATTGACACTGGATTTTGCTCTCCAGCCTGGTGCTTCCAATCTAGCTGTCTTTTTGCCTCAGCAATCTCCTCATCATGCCTCTGTCGCCAGTATTGTGCTTTCTTGCCCGAGTCGTCCATTTCAATGTCACTTCGTTCAGATAAAAAAAAATTGTGACACATAGACACACTCAACGTATTAAAAAACACTTTTTCTTTTAAGACTGGTAGAGTTGTATATTCAAGTAATGCAATAACTACAAAACGACAATGCTCAACTTCAGCACACTGAACTCACACACCAAGCAGCATCGGTTAGCGGTGATAGGCAAACTCCAACCTCCCCTTTAACCTTTAATAAAACACTCCTGTTACCAATAGATATAACCCAACATTCAACACAGGAACTATTTTAAAATACAACATAAATTAAATCATAAATAACTGTTTAATTTTAGCTGCAGCACCGCAGAGCCTCCTGGGAAGTCAATGCCATCCGTCAAAAAGTGTATTCATTTAGATCTTTATTATTTCTGTAAGTATCAGCATAGTGGTGTTTGAGGTTTAACAGATGTCCAAGTGTGTGACTTTGCCATGTGACAGACTAGTACCCCGTTCAAAGTTAATTTCATTTTTTAACTAAATACTTCTAGCATTGGCACAACTGCCCCATAATTCTGTGTCGGAAGAGGTAGTTTAAAAATTGGATGAATTCATTATTTCTACGATTGGTGCCATAAAAGAATTAAATTAAATTGAATTACATTTGCCATGAAGTGTTGCTTTTTGTCCTTAAAAATTAATCATTCAGAAGTACCAAAGATATGCTATGCTATGATTCTAATGAGTGGGGCCCCAAGTTATGATGTATTACTGTCTTAATAATGAAGAAATCCAAAATGAAATAAAGATCACAGTATTCCTGGATAGA